>NW_027097610.1:0-40000 GCF_019320115.1 Miscanthus floridulus | reverse complement strand
GAAATGCCATCATTATCCTCGGTGTCATCAGCTAGCGTGTTCCAAAACACATTATTAACTGTGGCCATAGGTTCTGTGTTGACACCGGGTTCCTCGTCAGCATCATGAATGGCTATGTTAGGCATGTCCACATCATCATCATTTTCCTACAGAACATTCACACCAACCTCGTCATGTATAGTCCATATCGTATAGTTTGGCATGAACCCCTGGTAATCAAGTGCGATTGTATAGACTCAATTTGATGAAAGTTTCTATGATTCTTACAATCTTTGCATGGGCAGAAGACATGATTCGCTTTCCCAGCATGGGCTTTGGCATCGGTGATAAACTGGCTGACGCCATGCATGTACCGCTTGTCCGTTCGGAACAGATGCATCCACTCTCGATCTATCTCTGCACAAAAAAATACTGAGACAGTAATTATAAAGAATTAATAAGAAATCAAGCTTCATGAACAACAATTGTAGCTCAAAAGTACCATTTTTGGAAAACATTATTGTACACTAATTATTAGAAAATTGAAATTGGTAGCCTCAGCCCTGTAAATTGAAAATCATAGTAAAAACAATTGTTGCACAATATTGAAGAATAACTATTCTACTCTACTTCTAAGAACTAATTATAGCATTATATACTAACAATGATGATCTTAACCACCATGGAATAATTAGCTAGGAATTTAAATGTGTTCGTAGACACCAACCTTTTGGATGATGAATTCACCACAATTTGAGCCTTGCAAAAATGTCCAATTGAAAAAGTGCTCTCTAGAATGGAGAAAGAACTAGAATGAGAATCAAGCAATGTAGCCATCAAAACGAAGCTAATTAAGCAACAAAATCAAAGAAGTGGATGTTTGTTGCTAACCTTAAAGCAAAAAGATCAAGCCACTCTTCAAAATCCAAGCACTAGCTTTATGGTGAAGAGCAGCCGCAACAATAGAGAGAAGGGTCCAAACGCGCACCTCTGTTCTCAGGATGGAAGAGAGGAGGATGGAGAGGACGGCTGTAGCCTTTTTGTGTTGTAGGCTTATCATCATCGATTCTTGGCTAGAACCGATAGTGATAGAGCCCAATCACTATCGGCTCTTGGCTTAAACCAGCAGTGATGAGTGGCCACTAAAACACTGCCGGTTCAAGCCACAAACCGGCAATGATTTGGTCCTTCACTGCCGGTTTTAGCCCAACCCCAATTATTTTTTTTATTTTCAAGCTCATAACCAGCATTGAAGGTACATCACTACCAGTTCTCACAAATCCGGCAGTGATGTGCAAATCTAGCATAGTGGTAGCTGCTTGTTATAATGAGTCATATCCTTTTCAATCAATTCTGTGACAATTTTAAAGTGTGAACATGGAGTTTTTAATTTTAGGGTCCAACCTTTAATACGGGGCTCACATTTAAATCTAGCCGCACCGGTGTACAAAAAAGTAGCCTGCTATCATATCAAATCATCTAAAAACATTAATCAATTTTGCTCAAATTTATAGGTGTGAATACAAGGTTTTTAATTTTAGGGTCTGGCGTTAACATGGGTCTCACATATAGATCTAGTCTTGTTAATTTGCACAAAGTGGCATAGTATTATAATGAGTCACTTTTAGCAAGTTACAGTTAAAAGTCACAAAAAATTTAGGGTATAAACACGATGCTTTCATTCTAGGGGTCCATCTTTAAAATAGTAATAGAAACTAATAGTTCAACTCAAAGCAACAAGTATGGATAAGATTGATTAATGATTATTATCTAATGGGTATGGATAAGATTGGGGATGATGAGAATGGATAATGATGATATTGATTTGGACACCGCTTGTGAGCATTTTTAGGATTTTTTTCTAACATGCCTCGTGGGAGTTAAGTAGAAACTTAATTGGAGCCTCAAATTCATATTATTCCCTCTATTCTAAAAATAAGGTAAAACAAATGACATATGTAACCATCTCTTAACTATAGAGAGATCTCGAGGTTACTAATATTTTGAGCCTGGTGATATATCATATATATACTAATAAAAGGTACATATGTAATTGGTGCTTTGCAGGAGTTAATTCACCTAGAATGTATTACGTTGGGAATTTTTTTAATGTTTCAATGCCTATATTTCAGGGAGTAATAAGATGTACTAAATTTTAAAGTACTCCATTTTGTTAATGAAGAATGCGAAAGCTTGTGAGATCTTTGCCTTAAGAGAAGTGAAGGTAAAACTTGTACTTCTTCATATGTGAATCAGTAAAACCATGTGTGCATGTCAAACACTTTGCATATGAAGCAAAGTGGAAATGGTTCTTGGCGAGTATCACTGGCAATTACAGATGGAAATATACTTAGCTCGCCAAACATGTAATTGGGCCTTATTGGCTAGACCGGGCCAGATTACCACGTTTGGGTTTTGACTAACATATAAAATGCCATTTTCCCACAAAAAAAATATAAAATGCCATTGAAACCTTGTTTTCATGGTTCCATGCATTTTTACTCCGCTTACTCTGCTCGGTTTCTCAAAGAGAAGCCAACAACTAGTCCTACAAAAATTGAAACCTGCTTGCTAGGGATGTTGAACAGACGATGACACATGGCAAGTTGCCTAAACAAATAGCCTAGAAAAACTTTTGATGATTTCATAAAGTTGCGTTGAGTTATTTTGCAGTTTGCTCGCAAAGGCCAAGTTGTCAACCGGCTGGATTTGATTCGATTTATTTTTTCTAGGAGTGTTTGATTTGATTGAGTCAGATGATCGTTCATGCATTTTTCAACAGCGTTCATGGCTCACGCGTGGCGTGCCATCGATGTCAATAGCGGGTATTAAATTCAAATTCTTGTTTTGATGTGAAAGGTAAAATGAGGAACATCCTCAGTTTATGGTTAGTAATACTTAACAGTGCTGCAATTTTTAGGATGTGATCGTCAAACCTGAGACTATAGGTTAAAACTGACATAGCTTGAGAATAGAGTGTTCAGTCATTAAATTTTAGTTGGAATGTCTCTGTTATTGGTCAGATGTTTTAAAAGAGGCTCTAATTGGATTCAAATTAACAGCCCTATGAGAGCTGACGGGTTCTCCCTCGCATTCTTAAAAACAATGGAAATAGATCATTTTACTATGCCGACTATACCCTTTGGGTAACTAATCTCATCTAATCTCTCAGGTTATTTAAACTGAATCAGTTCACCCCTAGTTGAAGTTGTCATTTTGTTTCTCCTCTTATAAATTGTCTTAAGTTCAAAATGTTGGGATAAAAGGACAAATACAATGCACAATTAATCCCTCATCTTGTGATGAATCATGAGGAGAACATCTACCATCAGATCAGTAGCAAAAATAAACAATCACATGCACAATGGACACAACGATTTACGTGGAAAACCTCCTCAAGGTGAGGAGTAAAAACCACGGGACCAACCGGTCCACTCCAAACTTTTAAGTTTCCACTATAATCAATAATGGATACAAGGAGTCTTCTCTAGAGCATCTAGAGGATTACACTAGCAACAACACATTCATCAAGTTACAAACTTGGCATCAACCACAACCACAACCTTTTAACAAAGAGGAATAACAACAACCAAATAGAGAAGTCATAGATTCTGCCCCCCTTGATAATCAGTTCATATCTCACAAACTATAGCTCCAGTGTGTACGAATTTTGGTAGACAAGTAGATCCATGAGTCCTCTAACCACTGACCAAATTTTAGCTCAATCGAACATCGTTTGATCACCCACACAAATCATCAGCCAAAACTGCTCTATTCTGAAACTGTAGTGACTCGAACTAACAAAATCCCTCTCAAATCTAGTGCTCTACTCAACCAATCCTCAAATGAACTTAACAGATCAAAGTACTCTAAGTGAGGAATGAGCTCACCAAGTTTGGTACCAATCCAACCACGTTTGAGCCTTCAATCACCGGCTTGAAGATGACCGGTTCAGAGCCACCAAATCTAGACAGATTTCCCTTCTCCTTCTTCTTCCTCTCTTCTCATGTTGTGGTGTGTGTTCTGCTCTCTTCCTTCTCACAGTAGCAGCAACTATCTCCCTGCTCAGCTAAGAATGGAGGCTAGGGTTTTCGCTCTTTTATCCTTCCTAGGATTAATCTCAACCGTTGATTCCAACCAAAATCAACGGTGCACAAGCACTGGGTTTGTGGGATGTTTTTGCTGGGCTCAATTGCATCCTCCATGTGGAGGGATAGTCCAACAAACTCCCCCTCTTGACATCATGGAGGATCTCACTACCTTTCGACAGTCATGCCAACGAGCCAGCAACAAACCTCGAGCTTTCCTCTTATCATCACCTTAGACATCATATATGTCCTGTTGTCATCGGTGTGGACTTTCTCAAGCTGTATTTGCTTATAATTCAACACATCTCGAATCCAATGATAACGAACATCAATATGTTTTGACCTTGAGTGGAAACATGTATGCTTACTCAAGTGAATAGCACTTTGGTTGTCACAAAACAGCACATACTTACCTTGATCAAACCCAAGTTCTCTAATAAACTTTTTCAGCCATAATAGCTCTTTGCTTGCCTCTGTCGCTGCAATGAATTCAGCTTTAGTTGTGGACAATGCAACATATTTTTGCAACTTGCTTTGCCATGATACATCTCCCCTTGCATAGGTGATCAAAAACCCTGAAGTAAATTTTCTACTATCAACATCCCCGGCCTAATCTGCATCTATGTATGCACCAACACAGGATCACTTTTCCCAAAACAAAGTTTCAGATTAGTGCTGCCCCGAAGGTACCTCAAAATCCACTTCATGACTTCCCAATGTGGTCTTCCTGGATTGGATATAAATATGCTTACAGTACTAACCACGTGAGCAATGTCAGGCCTTGTACACACCATAGCATATATGAGACTTCCAACTGCTGAGGCATAAGGAACATTTCATATTTCCTTCTTCTTTTCATCACTAGTAGGGCATTGCTTGGTGCTTAACTTGAAATAAGCTACAAGAGGACAACTCACAGCTTTTGCATTGTCCATCCTGAACTTGCAAAGTACTTTCTCAATATACTTCTCTTGAGACAAGTACAACTTGTTGGAACTTTTGTCTCTCTCAATTCTCATCTTGAGAATTTGCTTTGCTGGCCCCAAGTCCTTCATAGCAAAGGACTTGCTTAAATTTTTCTTTAGCTCTGCAATTCTAGAGACATTCTTGCCAACAATCAACATATCATCAACATAGAGCAACAAGATGATAAAATCATCACCTGAGAACTTTTTAATGTACACATTGTTGACACCAAGAGTTGGTTCAAGGAAACAAGGGCCCCAAAGTCTAAATTCATCAAAAGAAAGCCAAGATATTCAGCAAGGATTGGCTAACCAAGTTGCCATCGAATGAAGATAACATCATCATTCCAATGGAGTGGGCCCTATCAACAGGATCAGCAAGGCATGGAGCGAGAGGACATGTCAGGCTCCATAGAAGAGAAAGATTGGAGTCCAAGTTATCTTAGATTAGGGAGTTTTGTTCACTTTTTCAAAGTTTTCATAATTGGTCTTGTTCGACCAGGACTCGTAGTCAGGGCTTGGGTATAAATATTGAACACTGGCTATTGTAATGAACATCTTCAACGATCAACACAAACCAGTACCTTTACTTTTCGGCTTACGCCACCCCTTAGAAGTAGGAGTATAGTAGATTTTGATGAGTTCTTCGATGAGCAGGGCTGCATTGGTTAGGTCCAGCCTTCTGTTTGTCTATGAGTATTCGTCATGACTTATACCTTGTTTGTAAGGCTGCATCGGTTAGGTCTAACCTCTTGCAAGCTTTGTATAAGTTAGTTATCATCATTTAATTGTAAGGCTACCCTCAGTTAAGTCTGATCTCTTGCAATTGCTAATAGTTATCCTCAATTCTTATCAAAATCTACATGGCTGCCCTCGGTTAAGTCTGATCTCGTATGATTTTTGATACGAATCTCCTGTCCAGTTAAGATTGAATTAGATCGGCTTTGTATCCTTTTTGAATCGTCATCTTGTCGCTTTACATTGTTTACATCTTGCTCTAACGATGGTGTTTATTAGCTTAGCCATTCTATTCCGATCTTGATCGAAGATAGTCTGTGGTCAAGGCATGTTTAGCCCTAGGTAAGGCTTGCTAGTTGATGAGATCCAGTCTAGAAGTGCTTTTATGGCTGCATCGGTTAGGTCTGATCCCCACTGTTAGCATCATAGATCGAAAATCATCAAGTAATAAGTCTCGATTATGGCCAAGCATAGTCTTTGGCTGCATGCTATGTCTGCATCAGTTATTTAGTCAATCGCTTGAGCTTTCACGATCATGGCGTGTTCCTGCGATCTCGTTAGGCATTTATAGATCTATATGCTTTGAAGGTTTAATTTGTTATCCTTATTACGGCTACATCGGTTAGGTCTGACCCCCAAATAGGTGTATGGGTTTGTACACGTCTAACGGTTGAGTGGTTACACGCTATGACCCTTCTTTCACAAGAATCGGCTATTTAGCCGATAGGCTGCCTTTTTTAGAATATGTATTAGTTGTTTACATGCTTTTTACTTGTTTTTATCCTAGTTAAAATCTAGCATGTTTCTCAATCAAATTATATGCTTTCATGTCTATCTTTTTATATCTTTTGCATGATTTCATGATAATCAGCAGTTTAGATCTATGTAATTGAGTAACCGATGATTGCTGATATGCTTGTTTTAGTTATCATACATCATGAACATGCTAGATATCGACTCTCTAGTCAATAGCCTTGTCTTACAGGCCACTTGGTTGTACATTTGGAACTGTCTGGATAAACGACCGGTATGTTCCACCTTAAATTATTGATCAATCTTGCTCCCTTGTCAATTGTAGGTCAAATTAACTGGCACGCCCTCGAGGTCATGACCGTCGGGTCCAATGGTGCCCTCCTTAAACCCGGAGAGAAAGCTCGGGATCTGCTCTGTGTGGGCCTCTCACCGGCGTTGATCATTGTGTTCCTGGCGTCGAATTTTCAACGTCGACACACATAATGGTCTAAGCTACTCCTTTTGTAGCCTTGCTCCCCCATAACTGAATCAAACTTCAAATACCATTGTCTTGGTGCTTGTTTTAGGCCATAGAGACTCTTTTTCAACCTGCACAGATGGTCTTCTTTGCCTTTCACAAGAAACCCCTCAGGTTGCTCCATGTAGATCTCTTTTCCTCCAAATCACCATGGAGAAAGGCTGTCTTCACATCCATTTGTTCAACCTCCAAGTTGAGACTAGTTGCCAAGCCAAGGATCACTCTAATCGATGTCATCTTCACCACCAGAGAAAAGATCTCATCAAAGTCAACACCTTTTCTCTAGCCAAATCCTTTCATAACAAGCCTGGCCTTGAACCTTGGATGTGGCGTGTGCTCTTCTTGCTTGATTATGTAGACCTGCTTGTTTTTCAAAACTTTCTTGCCCTTGGGCAACTTCACCAACTCATACGTATGATTCTTATATAAGGAATCCATCTCTTCTTGCATAGCTTTCATCCACTCCTTGTATTGATCTTCCATTGCATCTACAAAACACTCCGGTTCTAAACCATCAGATAGTAACACCACATACTGATATGAGGGATACCTAGTGGAAGGAACTCGATCTCTACTGGATCTTCTAAGTGGAATTGTTGGTGAATCTTCTAGTACTGGTGGCTGCTAATTTGGATCATCAATTTCAACATCAAACTCATGCTATTAGGGAGCATTCTCATCACCTGTACCATGCACATCATCATGTGCATCATCTGCAACATCACCTTCAACTTGTTGTTGAGCTGGAGCTATAGGAATTGGGTCTAAATCAACCAGCTCTTGCTGAGGAACCTGCACCTTTGTCTTCACAATATACTTAATTGTTTGATCTTCAACAAATACAACATCATAGCTTCTTAGAACCTTCTTTGCAATGGGATCAAAGAGCTTATACCCGAACTCATCTAATCCATAGCCAAGGAAGATACACTGCCGAGTCTTGGCATCAAGCTTTAGCCTTTCATCTTGAGGAATATGAACAAAGGCCTTGCACCCAAACACTTTCAGGTGATCATAGGAGACTTCCTTGTTATACCAAATCTTGTTAGGAATGTCTCCCTACAAAGGATAACATGGTGAGAGATTAATAAGATAAAGGGAAAATTGTCCATAGGACACCCAAAATGACCTCTGTTTGCTGGTGAGCACTGAAAATAATCAGATTTGCTAAAAGACACTTTGTTTTTTTTGCAAAATATGCTGGCGGACACTGCGTCTATTAAAATATTCATTTCTAAGAGAGAAGAGCGGCGAAATATCATTTTTGCCCCTACCTTCTTCTTCTTCTTCTTCTTCCCTCTCCCTTTTCTTCTCTCCCCTGCTCACTGAGAGAGCATGAGCCCCACACGGTGGTGGACTCCTCGTGCTCCATCCAAAGGCACCATGAAGTACAATGCTATGTAGTCGCAGCACCGGGTGGTGATCGAGCAATCCGAGGACTAGCCCGCGCCTACCCACCCTTGTCCGCTCCTCCTCGGTCCAGCCTCGATCCACTCTTTGTGCTCGCTGAGTCTATCTACCATTAACACGCGTAGCCGGAGCTCCCTTTTCTTCTTTTTGCGCCCTCCTCCGTCTCCCCTACCAGCCTCAGTAGCAGACTACGAGGACCCGCTCACCTTGCTCTCCCTCTCGCTACTAGGGCTGGACCACCAGGCGTCATTGGGGTTCCACCACGACAGCGCACGGAGCCACTTCTAGGAGCTCTCTCCCCCATTGCGCTCCCCATCGCTGTAGTCTCTTCCACCCGCCGCCCTTCCTTTATTGCAGGTGGTGGTGGCGGCTTTGTCTCAGTCATCGTCGTACTCGTTCAGCGGCGAGCAGGTGGTCGTGATGTAGGAGATGATCCATGCTGAGGTGCGCAAGTACATGTCTAGTGTGGGCCTCCGCGCCGGGTGTGGCCCTGGCACCGTCGGCGAGGCATGCATGACGCAACTGGTGGAGGGCATCATGCGCGCCGCCACGAAGCACATCGGCGTCGTCACACGACCAAAGAGGAAAACCCCCAAACCAAACCAAATCAAATCGAATCAATGCGAAGCATTGTGTTAATTATGGAGATCCCATCCCATCCTGTGTAGCAGCACCACGTAGACTACTACTACTGCTAGTTGTACTTGTATTTAGGAGAGGAGCTCGCATTGTTTATTTGTCGGTGGCTGCCACTCTGAATTTAGAAAGAAGAAAAGGGAGGGGCTTCATTGAGCAGGGGAGAGAAGAAAAGGGAGAGGGAAGAAGAAGGTAGGAGTAAAAATGACATTTCGTCACTCTTCTCTCTCCTCCAAAGTCAGAAATGAATATTTTAATAGGTGTAGGCGTAGTGTCCGCCAGCATATTTTGCAAAAAACAGAGTGTCTTTCAGCAAATCTGATTACTTTCAGTGTTCGCCAACAAAGAGAGGTCATTTTGGGTGTCCTATGGATAATTTTCCCTAAGATAAACTACAGTCATCAAAGCCTCACCCTAGAAGTTTCTATGTAGCTTTACATGTGACAACAAGCCTCTCACTCTCTCCACAATTGTCCTGTTCATCCTCTCAACAATACCATTCAACTGTGGTGTCTTTGGAGGTGTGAATTGGTGCCTAATCCCTTGCTCTTTGCAATATGTATCAAATGGCCCAATGTAGTCTCCTCCATTGTCAGTGCAAATGCACTTGATCTTCTTCTCAGTTTCTCTCTCAACTGAGGCTTGGAATTGCTTAAACACACTCAACACTTGATCTTTAGACTTTAAGGAAAAAGCCCAAACTTTCCTAGAGAAGTCATCAATGAAAGTGACAAAGTACTTAGCATCACCAATTGATCTTACTGATATTTTGCAAACATCAGAATGTACCAAGTCTAGTAACTTTGGCTTCTTGTTAGGAGGTAGACCCTTGAAAGCATACCTGTACTACTTCCTAGCTAGGCAATCTATACACTTTTTCAAATGCACACTTTTCATCCCTTTCAAGAGATTTTTCTTCACTAGCACTGTCATCCCCTTCTCACTCATGTGCCCAAGTCTCTTGTGCCATAGAACACAAGGATCTTCTTTCTCTAATGCATTGACAGAAACACTAGAGACGTTAGCAATAACATGATACGAAACTAAAACTTGGTTACCTTTTACAACTACCAAGTTGCCCTTGGTGAGCTTGTACTTTTCATCTCCAAAATTGCTCGAGTACCCATCTTTATCAAGCAAACCAACTAAAATTATGTTGAGCCAAAGAGCCTCAACATGCCTCACAGACTTGAGGACCAATTTGGTACCATTTGCAGTCTCCAAATGCACATATCCCTTTCCAATGATTGCTGCCTTATCATTGTTGCCCATCTTCACAACACCAAAATCACATGCTGTGTAGTTTATAAAGTACTCTATATGAGATGTAGCATGTATGGTAGCACCGCTGTCCGGTATCCAAATCATCTCATCACCATTCGCATGGTTGATGGCTGCATCATCAGAAACAACAGTGATACTCTCAATAGTGGAACTAGAAAAACCATTATTACCTTCACTTTCATCTGCAGTGACAATCATAATCCCCTCAACTGCTAAAGTAATACGACTAATATCACTGTCACTATCACTGTCTTATTTCTGTTCTTGCTGCTGCTTCTTTTTACCCTTTTCCTTTTTCCACTTACGGCATTGCCACTTCTTGTGTCCCTTATCATGGCAGTGCCAGCATTCAACCTCAACATTTCTACCTCTTGATTTGCTTCTACTTTCAGCTGTACCTTTCTTCGGACCTCAGCTCTTGCTTCTCCCTCATGACTCTATGACCAACACCTTTGATTTAGAGGAGGAACTATCCCTTTTAGCTAACCTTTTGGTTTCCTCATTTATCACTTTGGTCTTGACAAGGTTCCAAGTGACAATACCATTAGGAGCTAAATTGCACAAAGTGACTTTCAAAGTCTTCCAAGTGTCTGGCAATGAGCCAAGTAGCAGCAAGGCTCTAACCTCATCTTCAAATGAGATTCCCATGGAATAAAGCTAATTAATAATGCCCTGGAATGCATTCACATGATCAGCCACAGGAGCACCCTCTCAGTACCTCAAATTCATCAACTGTTTGACTTCTGCCATAATGTATGTGCATGTGTCTCCTCACTGATATGGTTTAAAACATTGTCATCAACCCATTATCGAATGAACCCACAAGCTTGACGATGAAGAACCCGCCATTCATCATAAGATTTGTCATCTAGCTTTGCTTCAGTAAACACTGGCTTCCAATACTCTTTCATATAGAGTAAATCCTCCATCTTACCTTTCCAAGCTTGATAATTTGTACCATTCAATGAGATCATTCTGCTGGTATTTGTTTCCATCTTCACCACAAGGCAAATCAGCAAGTAATCAAGGTGATTACAAGCTGAACACAATCTGAACCAAAGCTCAGATACCACTCTATTGGGATAAAAGGCAAATACAATGCACAATTAATCCCTCATCTTGTGATGAATCATGAGGAGAACATCTACCTTTAGATCAGCAGCGGAAATAAACAATCACATACACAATAGACACAACGATTTACGTGGAAAACCTACTCAAGGTGAGGAGTAAAAACTATGGGACCAACCGGTCCGCTCCAAGCTTCCAAGCTTCCACTATAATCAATAATGGGTACAAGGAGTCTTCTCTAGAGCATCTAGAGAATTACACCAGCAACAACACATTCATCAAGTTACAAACTTGGCATCAACTACAACCACAACCTTCTAACAAAGAGGAATAACCGCAGCCAAACAGAGAAGTCACAGATTCTGTCCTCCTCGGTAGTCAGTTCATATCTCATAAACTATAGCTCCACTGTGCACGAATTTTGGTAAGCAAGTAGATCCATGAGTCCCCTAACCACTGACCAAATTTTAGCTCAGTCGGACATGTTTGACCACCCAAACAAATTATCTACCAAAACTGCTCTGTTCTGAAACTGCAGTGACCCAAAATGACAAAATCCCTCTCAAATCTGGTGCTCTACTCAACCAATCCTCAAACCAACTTAACAGATCGAAGTACTCTAAGTGAGGAATGAGCTCACCAAGTTTGGTGCCAATCCAACCACGTTTGAGCCTCCAATCACCGGCTTGAAGATAACCGGTTCAGAGCCACCAAATCTAGATAGATTTCTCTTCTCCTTCTTCTTTCTCTCTTCTCACATTGTGGTGTGTGTGTTGTGCTCTCTCCCTTCTCACAGCTGTAGGCTGTAGCTATCTCTCTGCTCAGCTAAGAATGGAGGCTAGGGTTTTTTGTCTTTTATCCTTCCTAGGATCAATCTCAACCGTTGATTCCAACCGAAATCAACGTTGCACAAGCACTGGGCTTGTGGGCTATTTTTGCTGGGCTCAATTGCATCCTCCATGTGGAGGGATAGCCCAACACAAAATTCATGGAAGTTTGCATAAAACATTTTCTTTCGAAATGTGGGTTGCTGAAACATCATCCTATGTGTTATAATAAATTGAGTTTTTTTTTACAATGTCAATGTTACAATGTAGTGCATCAAACTTTAGGGCATAAAGACGTTGAAGCGTCCAATTAGGCATCCTAGAAGCACAAGCTCAGACCGTTGCAGTGTCAGGATATTAGTAGCAGCCAGACCTAGCTATCCATCAGGGCACTTTGGAACCGTCTGCGATTCGTCCAATGCGATAAACCTGACATATAAGAAAGAACGGAGGTCGAAGTACTAGTAATTTGAAATCATGTGTAATTTTTTTTTATGAAACCGGGGGAAAATTCCCCTTTTCTTTTTTTGCTTTTATTAATAATTGTAAAAAAAGAATTACAGGAGCACAAGTGGTGCAAAAGAAGGAGCTTACAAAGCTAAAAAAAAGAAAAAGCTAAAAACCATTAAGGCAGATTCTCCTTCCAAATTCTTAAAGGTCCTTCTGTGCTTGGCTTGGATTTAGTATAAAGCAATCCAATTTCATCCTTGACGATGAGGCCATTTCTCACTGTCCAAATAATCCAGCACGCCGTGATTACAAGCTCTCTAAAAATACTTCTACCAAAATCTACCCTTGCTTGGATGATCATGTGTGATTTATTTGGCCGGACAAAAGATGATGCAAGATTCAGCCCCCAAGATGGCTTTGAAATTTTATAAAGTACGGACTACGGAGGTTATATGTCTGCAGAGTGTATCCGCATGCATCCTTCTAACGAGTACACATATTAATAATTTACGAAATTTGCAAGGAAGCTTCTCGTTAATGATCATCTGATTCAATGGAATTACCCTAGATTAAACAAGTAATGTTGATATGAGACAACAACACCATGCTAGCTAGCATAGTTTGAAAAGGACAAACCGTTAGACTTGCACGAAAACCAGGGGAAATATATAAGGTAATAAATATTGGATTTGGAATCGACAGAGAACTTAATGAAGTTCAAGCGGTGAGGATAAAACCAGTCTACAGTAAGTAGTCGCGAGTCGAGACTAATTAAGAGGGAAAAAAGGCCTCTTTAATCATGCTAGATCAATCAGAAACAGGTTTCAATACTAAACCACCCATGTGTCATGTTCGGAATAAGATGCAAATCTCCTTTTCACTTGAAACAGTGAGAGCCATCGATTGGCATTCTCAAGCAACTTAGCCAGAGACTGACACTTCGTTCCTTACTGGTAAAGTAACTAATCAGTTCCTTTCCACAAAGGAGAAAGGAAAAAGTTAAGAAACTAATCAGTTATCGCGCGAAATCCCTCGCATGAGCTAAGCAGCAAGCACCACACACGGCATATATTTCCAACCATACATGTCTCATTCAATAACATGTTCCGCAAGCATCCATTTTGAACACACCAAGAATCAGTCCTTAAGAGAGCACAATGCAAAGCACACGAGCTAGCAGACAATAGGATATCGACGACGGATCATGACATAGCTCTCTGCCGTGTCACAAATGTCAACCCTTCTCGGCTTCGCGCCAGTGTTAGGTGGTGTTTGAATCCAGTGACTAAAATTTAGGAGGTGTGTTGGGAGGATATTGTATGGGGTGTTCGGATACTAATAAAAAAACAAATTACATAATTCACCAGTACTCTACGAGATGAATTTTTTTAAGCATAATTAATCTATCAGCAGCACATGGTTACTGTAGCGTCACATTGTCAAATCATGGACTAATTAGATTTAAAAGATTCGTCTCACAAATTAGTCGTAAATTATGCAATTAATTTTATAATTAGTCTATATTTAATACTCTATGTATATGTCCAAATATTTAATGAGACAACGATTAAAATTTAGGAGGGGCAACCAACACCGCCTTAGTTAGAGTCTATTTCACTATCGACACTTCATCAATTCCCAAAATTCACGTCACATCGATCGATCCTTGGGTGTACACGGTCACACGGACACCCCGATATATATCCACCAGTTTTGCACCACCTCATAGTGGATACAGATATAGCTAGAACACGAGCAAATAAAGGCAACCAAAAGATGGCTAGGCCGTCGACAAGCAGCAAGGCGTCGTCGCTGGTCGTCCTGGCGGTCGCCGTCGCCGTCGCGTCCTTCGCACAGCCCGGCGCGGCCGACCTGAAGCTGAACTACTACGCGAGCACCTGCCCCAACGTGGAGACCATCGTGCGCGGCGCGGTGCAGCAGAGGCTGCAGGCCACCATCCGGACCGTCGGTTCCACCGTCCGCCTCTTCTTCCACGACTGCTTCGTCGAGGGCTGCGACGGCTCGGTGCTGATCGAATCCACGCCAGGCAACCAGGCGGAGAAGGACGCCTCCGACAACAAGTCCCTCGCGTCCGAAGGCTTCGACACCGTGCGGAGCGCCAAGGCCGCCGTCGAGGCCGCATGCCCGGACACGGTCTCCTGCGCCGACGTGCTCGCCCTCGCCACTCGGGACGCCATCTCCATGGTACATATGCCGCATGTTAATTCCAGGCCCGATACATCGTGTTACTAGTATAACCTATCGTGCATGCAGAGTGGCGGGCCTTTCTTCCAAGTGGAGCTGGGCAGGCTGGACGGCCTGAACTCCACAGCCAGCAGCGTGCCAGGCCAGCTGCCCGAGCCCAACCAGACCATGGACCAGCTGCTGGCGGTCTTCAAGGCACACGGGCTCAACATGTCCGACCTCGTCGCGCTCTCAGGTCCGTGTCCGTCAGACAGATACACATGCGTTAGTTCTCTGCTTTGTTTGTCAGTTCATTTCACCGCGTATGCGTGAACTATGTGCCAATGTGATCGATCGAGCAGCGGCGCACAGCGTGGGACTGGCGCACTGCAGCAAGTTCGCGAACCGGCTGTACAGCTTCCAGCCGGGGCAGCCGACGGACCCGACGCTGAACCCCAAGTACGCGCGGTTCCTGGAGAGCAAGTGCCCCAACGGCGGCGCCGACAACCTGGTGCTCATGGACCAGACCTCGCCGGCGCAGTTCGACAACCAGTACTACCGGAACCTCCAGGACGGCGGCGGGCTGCTGGGCTCCGACGAGCTGCTCTACACCGACAACCGGACGCGCGCCATGGTGGACTCGCTGGCCAACAGCACCGACGCCTTCTACAAGGCCTTCGCCGACGCCATCGTCAGGCTCGGCCGCGTCGGAGTCAAGTCCGGCAGGCGGGGCAACATCCGCAAGCAGTGCGACGTCTTCAACTGATTTGCATCGTTGCATGCGTGCGTGCGCACGAAATTGTGTGTGCGTTGGCATGCATGCTCGTTCCAGGCCTCCAGGCAGAGGGAAGATTCATTTGATTTGGGTGTTTTTGTTTTGTTTTGTTTGTAATAAACGTACATCTGTCCTGTTTGATTCGTTGCATGCGTTGATTGTTGAAGGTATCTGTAATAATAAATTAATGTATTCCGCAATTAATTGTACAAAGTGACGAATAAAACATGCTCACGAATAAGTATTGGATTATATCAGGCACGATGCTGTCACAGTCTCCCAAATCTCAAACATTCTTCCTTGGAAACCACGTGCTGTCACCGTAACCTCCGTGCTGAACCTTCTATCTTCCAGAGGAATTATTGGTAGGGGCCTGAAATTGTCAAACTTATGAGCAATTATTATTCCGAAAGTCGATGTCCAACACGGTGTTTCGTTATAGGTAAATTGCTCTACGGAACACTTGATGGTGTCATCATCCGTACAACCCGCACACTTGTTGTTACTCTAGTACAATTGGAGTATTAATTAGAGTGTTCGTTTGGCTGTGGCTTGCCGTAAACGATCGCAAATTTTCAGCCGGGACAATATTTTTCTCTCACGTAAATCAGCCAGCGGTACTTCTTCACGAACCAGCAACGATACGAACCAGCCAACCGAATAGGCTGCTTGACATCAGTTCCCACTGTCTGTTTGGTTTGGGCTGACTAAGCTTTAGGTATTAAAACTTTAGTCACTTTTAGTCACTAAGGACACGTCCATAGTAGTTTGTCATGGAAGCATTTTTGTTGAGGTGGCATACTATTTACTATTTATTGAAGAGAGAGATGAAAAAAAGAAGAAACCGAGTAAGAGGAAACGACGTCTAGGCTGCGCCCAAGACCGAAGAAACCACTCCGTATCGCATTGGGATGGAAATCGTTGTTTCTATACGAGTTCTCCAGATCTCGTGCACTTGCTTCCATCCGCGCGTGCGCCGTGGCCATAGTGTCGCCCTGCACCGCCGCCCGCGTCGCGTGCCGCCGCCCAGCAAAGCCGCTCGCCGCCACCACTCGCGGATCTCGAGCGCCGTCGCCGCACGCGGACCTCACATGCTGCCAGCGCTGCAGCCTGTGCAGCGGCGCCGCCGCTCGCATCACGCCCGCCCACCCAGCAGTGCGTGAGGCCAGCGCTGCCGCCCTACTGCCCACGTCGTGTGGTGGAGGGCGTGGAGGAGAAGAGGGTAGCAGTCTGGCTAAGGTGCAGAATTTTGCTTCAGAGGACGAGGAAAGATGCAAGTCTATTTCCAGATCAGGTCACGTATGATCGTGCCGTTCATTTGGACTTATTTGGCTGATAAGACATGGCTGAAAGTACTGTTGACTGATTTGGTGTGAGAGAAAAATACTGTTCGTTGGCTAAAAAAGTATGGCTTATAAGCCAAACAAGCTTAAACAAACATGGCAAATATGCTTATTCATGGTCTTGCAAAGTGTAGTCATGCAAATGAAGCGTTGAGTTTCTTGAGGGAGTGAAGAGGGGAAAAGTTTGAGTTGATGAGGTCCTCTGTGGAGCGACTGTGCACTCGTTTTGATTGAATGGTAGGATGGTAGAGGCAAAGGTGGAGCAGAGGATCATATAGCCTATTCGGAACTGTTAGCTTATTCGTTGCGAGTTCGTGAGAAAGTACTGCTGGCTGGTTTGTGCGAGAGGAAAATACTGTTTCTGACTAAAAACACTTTTCATGTGAACAGTGCGTATGTGAGAGGGCTGGCCAGCACCAGCCAGCCAGCCAGCCGCTCTAGCCGAACAGGCTGACACGTAAGAGTAAATTTTTTAAAAGTTGCATTGTGGGTATATTGGCACAATGTCCTAGATGATATAAACTACTCTTGATGTCTGCATTATAAGTGCCCTAAAATGCCAAAGCATCTCCAGCCGTCCCCTTTTCTAACCCTTAATGAGAAAAAAAACTGCTACTTTGGAGATCTTGTAGCTCCAGCAGTTTCCTAAATCCAACCCTAATGAGAATTTTTTTTCAGTCCCTCAAATCATAGCCTTCCACCCCTCAAATAAAGGGGATACCTCTCCTCCCCCCAATCCACTATTTTTCTCATCGAGGATTGGATTTTCTCATTCTGCTGGATAGAAAACCTTCAAAACCTCAAAACACGTTTTGTATCTCCCTAATAACTAGTTTTTAGGGTTGGAGTTTTCTCCTACTGTTGGAGATGCTCTTAGTCCCCAAGGGGTGACTAAACTTTAGTCAACCAAATAGGGCCTTAGGTGACTAAACTTTAGTCCAGTAACCAAATCCTATAATAATTTTTAAAAAAACATAAATATTTGGCTATCAATTCTATGTACCCTAGTCACAATTGATAAATACTGCTATTGGGTAAAAAAATGTTTTATAAAACATCAACACCTCTATCATATGACAAATAATGTGAAATAGCGTCATCTGAATGATTCACCGCTACCATTATTTAAAAAAACAGCATAAACCTATCCCTGCATCTTCATCTACATATGTGCATTGAGAAAAAGAATCTAAAATAACTAAAAATAACCTAATATAACCCAAGGTTTGCATCCCAAAGTACTTAATTGAAATTAGCCGAAAGCCATTGTTAATATAAAATAACTCAATACATATATGCATCATGCGTTGTTACTATGAATTCGAAACGAATCCGTTGAGGGTGTCCGTATCCGCGTCCATATCCACACCTCAATCCGTATCATCAATCGCATTCTGATACCAATGTCATTCCGATATAGTTGACAAATCCGTATTCGATCCTACAGATATTCAGCCTTTGGCAGGCCTTATCGCATGTGATATGGGCTATGCTCATTCATTGTTGAATGTTGGAGCCTGGAATATTTTAGTCCTTAATCTAAAAAAATTGCATAGCCCATTTACACAGGAAGCATGTAGGTTTAGCTAAGGCTTCATTTAAGCATATGTCAAACAAACATTGAGGTGTAGTACATAGGAAAAGATATTGTTGAGAGGATGATAAACTGCGTTCTTTGCAGTGCTGTGCAGCAGCAGCATCTGCTGCAAAAACACTGTAGAGGAAAGCAAAAAGATATGGTGCACAAATAGCCACAGCAGCTGCAGCTGTGCGAAAGACTGTAGCCGAGTGGGGTGATTCGCAACCTAGAAAAAGCTTAGACCCTGTTTGGATGCCTAGTATTAAGAAACCATAGTAATGAGAAATTGCAGTTTTAGAAACCATAGACATACAAAATTATGGTTTAGAAAAGAGGGATCTATAGTGGAGTGTTTAAAACTTCAAAAGGCTACAGTTTTATGAATACTTAATGATTTAAAAACCATAGAGTTATTGCACCCAAACATTTCATGGCACTCCAAAACCATGCCTTCTAAAACTCCAAAAACATCTTTGCATCGAAATAGGAACTTACATGTAGTTTGCATGTGTTAACATGATACTCCTACAATACAAATACTCATATAGATCAGAGTATTAATAAAGATCAAAGTTATGAAAATCTACATGTGTATTTGGCATATATTTAGTTGAATCCTTGGGACCTATTTGGTAGAGCTCCATCCCCTGATTCTTAGCCTTAGCTCCCAAATTCTCTTATGGAGTGATTCTGGTGGGGGCAGGGTGTGAATAGGCGGAAAGTGATTCTGGTAGGAACAGAATGAGAGCGGTGGGGAGCGGGGTTTTTAGCTCCCCGTGAAATAAAGAAATGATTCTTGTCTGATCACTAGAATACATTAGTATTTTACTCATTTACCTATCTACAGGTGATTCTCACAACGAATCTATAGCTAGAAGCTTTCCCAAACTTAGATGGAGTCATTTATGTTTGGCATGTAAATTGGTACACTGGTTTACATGCAAGAAAGGAGCATATTTAAATATCATATAATGCATTATATATATAGTGAACTTCTGATAAATATTTTATTGCTTTGGCAAAACTACGCGGGGCTGGGTGGGGTGGGGGGGGGGGGGGGGGCAGTACGGGCCATGCCGCGCCCATCCAATGGAATTTCTATTTAGTATCCCCTATACATATTTCAATTGACAGCAAAATAAGACATCAAATCACACATTTTTTATCATTATATTATGATTTTTTGTTATAAATACTAATTATATATGTTTTTGAGACGTACACTTGTGTATATATTTGTCATGTTCAGAGATGTCATTATATATGTTCGGCCCTTCTTAATCAAATTTGCTGGTTCCTGGTTCCGCGACTGTTTTATTGTACTCCTTTTTCTAATTAGTGAAATGCAGCTCGTATTCTTTCAAATTTCAAATTTCCTTTATAACGCGCTTTCCAAAGCCAAAACCCCGTGTCACCGCCTCCGGAGTCCGGACCCGTTCCATGCGAACACGCGGAGCCGCCGCGACAGACAGCTTCGCGCGCGCACCAATCGACAGAGACCAGCACAGGAGGGCAGGAGGATCACAGCGCACGCGCGCATTCGCTGAAACAAAAAAAGGGCTGCGACTGCGAGAGCAGGAACAACCTGCGGTGCCGTTGCAGACCTGGCGCTCCGACCCTTGACGGCAAGACTTGGGAGCCGCCCATCGGCCATGGCCTAGCCGCTTGGTAGGGACACTGCAACTACCCGAGAAATCGACAGCTGAACCGAAGCATCAGAGAGTCGTCGCTCGCCCCCATTTGATTAGCCTTACCTCGTCCTGGACAAACTTCCTAGGCCAAGCCACATCCATCGCGTAACGATCACACGACAGCGATACACCTGATTCCTAATGTGCGTTCGTGATTGATTAATAAAAAACTGAACTCGATTTGATTAGGAAAAAGCAATAGTATGTATTATTTTTTGGGGTTACAATAATGATTCCGCGAACCATGACCCGTCCCATCAACAACAGAAATTTAAAGCCCATTTCAAGCGGATTCCTAGATATAGCTTTTTTCCCCCCTCGCATTTTCAGTCAACACCTGACGCCGCGCTAAATAATGGAAGGCGAACCGCTGCTTGAAATTGTCCTGTCACCGCTACTTGGGCCGTGGGCCTGATGGAGGCGCCGTTACTGATGGGTCCCAATTTTGAGCGTGGCCGATCGGAGGAGGCAGGGGACCGATCAGGAACGGTGGCTCAGGCAGTTACGTGTGAGGCTGGGCAGCTGACGTTAGGTACCCGTTATTCGCCACCAAACATAATCCACCGATGGTGAAAGACAGCGACTGCAGGTAGCCCTAATATTAGCATCAGGGTTAACCAATAAGCCGACACAATAGTCGTTGACGGCCATGGCTTGGGGTCTCGGATAAGTGGATGTTAACATCAACACCAACGTTCAAAAAGACCGTCATTTTCAATTCCTTCGACCGTTGCACGGAAATTACCAGCCTCAGTAGTGCGCCCGGGCTGCTGCTAATAAAATTTACAAGAGGATCGGAAAGAAGAAGTATATACGTCGTCGCCGAGGACATTAGTAATTAACTAGTGCTAAATTGGCAGACGCATGCACTTGAGACGCGTGGTTCTGGAAAAAGAGGACGCCGATGCTACGATCCAAGGCGCCCAGGGCCAGGGCCAGCACACTGGCGGCTACGGGGGGCTGGCTACCGCAGGAAGGTTGAAGAAGCAAGCGGAACTCTTTCGGGTACATGCCACTTTTTGCCGTGAAGCGCCATGACCCATAGGGCACACCAATTATCGTCGCTACTACTAGCACTAGCGGCTGATTCTGGACGTCTCCAAATCTAATCATAAAACCTGCCCCGGGATGCAGGCCAGACGCCTCACCTTGGACGCACTCGCGTTTCCAGAGGAGCAGAGACTCTCACCTGCTGCTGCATCGAACCATCGAGTCACGCATCGCCTAATAACGAACGTGCACGGGACCGCCGCGGCGCGGCGGTCACGACCATCCGTCGCGTGATGCATGTGCAATCTCTTGCGCCCGTGTTACCGCGAGGTCCCATAATCTACAGAC
This sequence comes from Miscanthus floridulus, assembly GCF_019320115.1. NCBI lineage: Eukaryota > Viridiplantae > Streptophyta > Magnoliopsida > Poales > Poaceae > Miscanthus > Miscanthus floridulus. The sequence goes on along the minus strand of NW_027097610.1, from coordinate 18,372 downwards.
CGAGCTTTTGTTTTCAGTTTGTTGGAGACTTGGAGTAAGATCAAGTCTTGTTTGCAGTCCGTTAGAGCCGTGACACACATTCCAGATTCCACCTTTGGTTAAAGAAAACAGTTCCGATAAAGAAGTGAACCTTGATTTTGAACTCTGTTCTGTTGCTTGCTCTTCTCGTGAGGTGAGATCTCTGTGAACCTCTGAGCAAGCATGACCTGCTCATTTGTAATATTAGCAGTACTGTCTACTTGTGCCACGGGAGTACTGACGAGTACAGTACTGGCATTGTGACTTGTGCCTCTGGGCTCTGGCCGCCGCTGCTGCAAAACGCAGACCATTTCGCGAGCGCAGCGCGCATAGTTCCAGTGGCGCACCAACCGCGCCATGTGGAGGTTGCGATCGCACACATGTTCGCATCGCCGGCGGCCAGCTAGCCATACCGCATACGCCCACCGGACCGGACGGATAGATACGCAGGGCGGCAGGGCGCATGTGTCCGCAAGGCCCCCGCCCCCGCTTCTAGATCCCCGCCTCGCCATCCAACCCCGCGCACGGATCTTGGCGCGTGCCCCCCATCCGTCGATCACGTCCGGCGCGCCGTCGCGCCTCCGCCTCCGGGCCGCGCGCATTAAAACTCTCGCTCAGCACTGACTCCCGAGGAGACTTGGTTTGTACTGCAACGCAATCGCACGCAGGCACTTGCCCCCCGATCATCACCTCACCGGTCGCTACCTGCTGCAGCCACAAGCGCAGCGCTCGACAGCCTCACCAGCCGCCATCACTCGCGGCAGTACCCGGCCGCCGCCCCTGGGAGAGTGGGAGTGTGATAAGCCGCTGCTGCTGGCCTGCTGCTACGCGCGCCGAGTGCGAGGAGACAGACACTCCGCAGCAGCAGGGGCGACCCAGTCTGCGTGCGTAGCCAGCTTACCGCTGTGGGGAGCAGACAGCAGAGGAGGGAGCGCGTGGACGGGCTAGGCGCGGCAGCATGGGCGCCGGGATCAGGATCCTGGCCGCGTTCTTGGCGGCGCTCGCGGCCGCCACTGCCGGCGGCGTGACGGCGCAGCTGCGGCAGGACTACTACGCGGCGGTGTGCCCGGACCTGGAGAGCATCGTGCGCGACGCGGTGTCCAAGAAGGTGCAGGCGCAGCCCGTCGCCGTCGGCGCCACCATCCGCCTCTTCTTCCACGACTGCTTCGTCGAGGTGCGTCATGAAATTCGGCCGGGCCCTTCCTTCCCAAAGCTTCGATTGGAGAGTATGCCGGGCGGCGCGCGCTCGGTCCCATCGCATGTGCGCTTAATTGCTTGCCATGTGAGCGTGAGTGTGATTGTGACCACGACTGCCATGATGAATGAACTCGCGCAGGGTTGCGACGCGTCGGTGATCCTGGTGTCGACGGGGAACAACACGGCGGAGAAGGACCACCCGAGCAACCTCTCCCTGGCCGGCGACGGCTTCGACACCGTCATCCAGGCCAAGGCGGCCGTCGACGCCGTGCCGGCGTGCACCAACCAGGTGTCGTGCGCCGACATCCTGGCCCTGGCCACCCGGGACGTCATTGCCCTGGTACGTCCTACGTCTCCTAGCACGCGGCGCAAATCAATGCCCCACAAATCGCACGCACCTTTCGCCACAGCCCGGTTTAGTTGCCGAAAACTGTGGCAAAACGACGCGGTAGCATTTTCGTTGTTATTTGGTAATTAGTGTCCAATCATAGTTTAATTAGGCTTAGAAGATTCGTCTCGTGGATTTCGTCTAAACTGTGTAATTAGTTTTATTTTTTATTTATATTTAATGCTTCATGCATGCGTCCAAAGATTCGATGTGACGAGAATCTTGAAAAAATTGACGTTTTGGAGGGGAACTAAGCAGGCCCCAGGCCCCACGTTTAGTTCCCAAAAAGTTTTCCTAGAAGTGCTACATCGAATCGTGCATGGAGCATTAAATGTAGACGAAAAAAAACTAATTGCACAGTTTGGTTCAACATAGCGAGACGAACGTTTTAAGCCTAATTAGTTCATGATTGAACCCTAATTATCAAATAAAAACGAAAATGTCACGGTAACCAAATTTCTAAATTTCACGAACTAACCCCAGACTCCCGAACTAGCGGATTCCCTGCAATGCTAGTAGTAGCGTAAAGCGTAGTAGTGTAGTACAGCACTACAGCTACAGGCTCTGGAAGTAACGATCCTGGATTCGTGCAGGCTGGCGGGCCGTCGTACGCGGTGGAGCTGGGGAGGCTGGACGGGCTGGTGTCCATGTCCACCAACGTCGACGGCAAGCTGCCGCCGCCGTCGTTCAACCTGGACCAGCTGACGAGCATGTTCGCCGTCAACAACCTGTCGCAGGCCGACATGATTGCTTTATCTGGTGAGCAAATTATTACTGCCCCAACCAAATTACTAGGACTCCAGTCATTTGCTTTCTTTCTTCTAAAGAAAAGTTCTAGTCCAACTTCTGTACCAGCATTAGCGAAGTACACAGGCTAGATTTCCATGTGCTCCGTTCCATGTCTTTCAAGTCAAGCAAAGCGCCCAGCCCAACCAAGGCCAACGCCGCCCAGCTCTGCAATTAAGACTGCAACATTTTTGTGTGGTCTCGAGGGAACCGTAGCACGATAGAAAATGCATTACCCCCCCTAGGTTAGAACAGCAGAGCTGATCAGTTTATTATCACAGACGAATAGTAGTAGAGTGTGTGGCACTGCAGCTGGTCGCTAGTAGTAGTAGATCTGAAATGGGTCAACTGTGGCGACTGTCTCTGTCTGGAATGCTCGGTAGCCGTGCTTGCTTGCACAGTTGCACGAGAAAGAAAGGTCAGCATCGCACTATTGTACTCCATCATCTCCATGGCCTCCACTGTGACCCAGACCGTTTGCTACTGAGACAGCGCCCAGCTACATTATTCGGCCCATTGATTGAGGCACACACAGGCCTGCCAAATGAGCTGTCGAAACAGAGGAAAAAAAACTCGTGTCGGTTTCTAGACTTGCGGGTTCTTTGCGATAAAAAAATACAGTATCATGACAAGCTCTGATTAAAATCATCAAGCGAACATGAAAGGACTGCTGACTGCAGGAGCATACCGCAAAGAAACCTTTTTAAAATGGAAAAAAATGTACCTGCACTGCAATCTGCAACATGGTCCACTGAAAAATCTGAGAAACAGCCTGAAATTTGTATGCTTGTATTGGGAAAAAAAGAGAGAGAGAAAATCTGCGTGTTCCGAGTGGCACGTTGTTGAGCTGTTCCTCTTCCAATCCTTGCAGCGGCGCACACGGTGGGGTTCGGGCACTGCAGCACGTTCGCGGACCGGATCCAGCCGCAGTCGGTGGACCCGACGATGAACGCGACGTACGCGGCGGACCTGCAGGCGGCGTGCCCGGCCGGGGTGGACCCCAACATCGCACTGCAGCTGGACCCCGTCACGCCGCAGGCCTTCGACAACCAGTACTTCGTCAACCTGGTGAACGGCCGCGGGCTCCTCACCTCCGATCAGGTGCTCTACTCCGACGCCCGGTCGCAGCCCACCGTGGTGGCGTGGGCGCAGAACGCCACCGACTTCGAGCAGGCGTTCGTCGACGCCATCACCAGGCTCGGCCGCGTCGGCGTCAAGACCGACCCGTCGCAGGGGAACATCCGCCGCGACTGCGCCTTCCTGAACTGATCGTCTCGTCTGGGGGTCCGCCGCCTCTGAAGTAAAGTTTTATCTCAAGTAGATGGATGGAGAGAACATGGACATACAAGGGCTGGTTATATCTCAAGTGTTCATATAGAATCTAGAGTAAAGTTTTATTAATCATATCAGCACAAGGTTAAATGGTTAATGCTAAGAAGATTGCATGATTCAGCGATTGATATATAGTGGCACTTAGCTTGCTTGGTAGGGCAAATGTATTCCTTTTCCTTCTTAAATTGTTCAGTCTCGGAGCAGTATTTGTTTGAATGTTTTCTTGTTTGTGTGGGTGGGTGTTAGCCTATTAGGGTTGGTTCATGACAGGATCAGCGATCATTTCTGTAGTTATGTATTTTTTTTTTCTGAAACAGCCCTTGCTGTTTTCAGGCATTCAAGCCTTCATGACATAGCATTCCGTGGTGCGTAGCAGAATGGACTGAGAATGCGCGTATGCTTGATCCAGATAGGCGACAACTATATTACAAAACAAGTCAGAACAATCATTCTTGTGATGGGATCCGCCACGCGTGCGCAATCGTGTGGAAATGACTTTCTTGTGGAATTCTTCAGAACAGCTGCACGGCACAAGGCTGCTCCGTATCTAAAACAAACCACATTCAACTCCAAAATTTTAGTTGTGAGCAAAACGCGGAAAGCAATGCGTTTTTCTGGATTAAACACAAATGGCGGTGAAACTACTATCGCATCAATCACCATTACTGGCCCGTTTGACAAGGGAGGAAAGAGTCCATATCAAATTGATCTTTTAGCAGAAGCAGTCTATATCAGTTCAGGAACCACGAGGATATATATGTGCCAGCAGGATCGACATGGCATCCACAATCAATACAATATAATTAATATAAGCCGCGGTAATGGCCGGATCTTTAAAAAAACAATTAATATAATATACAATCCTGTAACTATAAAGTATGGATACTATCGTCACGACTCACGAACGAAAGGCAACCAAAAAGACTAAGAAAAGGTTGCAGAAAGAACACATACATAAATGATCTCATAAGCGTATCGTCGTAGCTGAGTCTGTAGCAGGGAACGGGAGAGAAGGTGCGTACACACAACAAAAGGGCCTGTCTCAAGTGTTCATATAGAATTCAGAGTACGATGTTAATCATCATTGAAAGGTTAAATGGCAAACGCCACGAAAGATTATTCGATTGAACAATTAACATATGCAAATGCTCACGTACACACATACCCACACCTATGAAAATATACACACATGGCCTATAATCGCAGCTGGTGCGCGAGGATTGGCGAGCCTGACGCCAGGAGCTTAGTTGCTGTACTAAGGCCTAAGTCCTTCGGTTGAGTTTTTTCTGCATGTAATCGATTTCAGTTTCTCGATTGGCCACTAGGCCTGTAACTTATTGAATCTTTCTCCTCTTAATGAAAATGATACGCAATTCTCTTGCGTATTCGAGAAATGGCCTATAATGACCATCTCCTAGAAGTGTCTTCACGGTTCACGAACAAATTATTATATTTTTAATTGCTAGGGCAAATGTATTTGTTTTCTATTTTGTTCTATCTCGGATCTAGATCCACTTCAATGTTTTCTTTTTTTAAAAAAAGGTTTTATTCTTCAGGTTTTGCATGCTTGTAATGGTTCTCTTTAGCAACCCCCCCCCCCCCCCCCCCCCCCCCCCCCCGCGCGCACCCAACTCTAGTGATTATATCAACCTTATTCTCCTCCCTCTTCCAAGATCGAGTTATCCCACAGATCGATGGATTTTGGATTGGATATTTCAAGTTATTGTTAAAAAATCTAGACCGACATTTTTTTTCTTATAAAAATAGCGGTAAAGCTTTTACTGTCCATTTGAAAAATGTTGGAGGTAATGACACAGATGAAGATTGGCCCAATAGAAAAGGCAGTTGTGGGTGAGGAGACCTGGTCCACCATTGGGGTGCAGAGGATGGTAGGTAGCAAAGAGTTTGTGTAAGGCAATTTGCTACAACTGTTAGCCCAATGACAGATCCAACAACTAGAATCATCATAAATGGGAGTAGCGTGCGGCATGAAACTGAAGCATTGCTTGGGAGCCATGGCCGGAAGGAGCTGAGGTTGAAGAGAAAGAAGACCAGAGGTAGAATTAAAAAAAGGAGTTGGTCTGATTCCTCACTTGTGGGGATAAAGCTAGATTTTCTTCCATTATCTAAAAAAAGATGAAATGGTAATGAAAATACCATTGTGCAAAAGTTGGGTGTAGGAGAGGCAATAAATAAAATACATATGGTTTGTAGATCTTTAGTTAACCATAGCTATTTAAGCCCCTTTTTTTTTTCCAAAGAATAGGACTTAGGAGTACGAAATAGTTTGATGTAAGAACACATGCTATGTGTTAGATCTTATGTTAACATATCTAATCCATAAACAGGATTTTAGCTTACCTAAAGCATGATCACTAACATTACCTATACGGAATCAGATGCTTAGGGTCTAACCAGAACTAGCTAGGTGAACACGAATGCCTCTATAATTGATGCAGGAACCATTACAAATGATATAGGCTCTTGGTCATCATCAGATTAGGGTTTGATGCTCCTATTTGGTGAAGAACTTGAAATAGATCTACAACGACATCCTCTTGGTCATCGAGATGTGGGAGTCAGCCTTATGAACTCTCCGGTGCCTAGCTCGATTAATTCTGGTGGTTTAGTCGATATATACGTTATGGGCTCATGGGCCAAACCTAGTAGGCTTAGAGTTGCTGCTGATGACAGCAAAGATCCTGAGATCAAGTTCGAACAAGATGATCCACACGTCAACTAGAGCAGAATAATTATTTGGACTACTGATCCACCACGCCATGCACAACTGGATCAAGTGGAATTGACTCCTTTGTGCTCTCCAGCACAACTGCACAGCACAGGGATGCTGTATATAATAAAACAATTGAACGCCCCCGCAACAGAACGCGGAAAGCGATGCATTTTTCTGAACCAGTAAAACGCAAGTGGCGGCGAAACAATCGCATCAACCAATACCAGAGAATTGATAAAGAAAGCAACGTCCTCTCTATCAAATGATCTTTGAACAAAAGCATTCTCTGAAGTTCAAAAATCACGAGGTACATGCCAACGGTAGTGGTATCCTTTTTGTCATCCGCTACACAAAGAAATACTATTATACACCGACTCTCATCGACATGATATCCAATATCGATTTTTTTATTAAAAAAAGATATACATCCACGATCTATATATACCATACAGCAGGAAATTAACTAAAGTATGGATAAGGCTTGAGATCGACCATCGTCACAAACGAAAAGGCAGCGAAAGGAAGATGGAAAGGGAGCAAAAGAACACAGAAAGAACATCCCTGCCCTTCAGTGGGCGCCCCAACAATCTGCAGATTGGTTTTTTAATCGCGCAAAGTCGATGGCCTGCACCTTAATTCATGCCATCATGTGCCTTTGCTCTGAACCTCTAATCAGGCTGCCTACCAGCAGTTATATTTCGCTTTTCGATGATACCAACAATGGTTAAGTTAAGTTAGTGGATGATAAGCACTCCCATTTTCCAAAGATTAAAAGGTTCAAGTACGTGGGGGCACGCAGCACCACACTAGTAGCTGTAGCCTGTAGGCATCCACTGGCATTCACCCCGAGGAAGAAGCCAGCTTTTGGTCAGTAGTGACATCGATCTGAATGTCCAAGCAGGATGCCAAAAGGCCACAGATAAAGGCCACGGATACTGTACGTACATATGTTGGGATACATGGGAATATTCCTTCAGATAAACTCGAGAGGGATTTGGGGAGGTTGAGCGTCCGTAACTCGAAGCGCTGGCATGGATCCCATTGCTGAAATGGGAAAAATCTATTGGTGGACAGACACAACGACATTATTGCCATCTTGTTGGCGCCCATCTGAAGGTATGAACCTGACAAATCAGCGTCAAAAGCTACGACAGTGGGACTCCGTTACCGGATGAGTCAGTCAGTGCAAGGACGAGCCCGGTGGAAGCTAGCTAGCCCGATTGGACTCGTGGGGTATGACTGTTCACGTACGCACAAGGAAGGATGAGAAGCACGCGTGACGACTGACGACGGCGCCGACGCGGACAGGGCGCGTCCAAGGCGGGCTCACCTGTCACCTCGCTTGGCGCCGTGCGTGCAATTGGCAAGCAGCTTTACCCTGAGGCTGAGGGAGACGCAGGTCGAACCCAGCGACTGCGGGCCGATGATGTATGACAGCCGGTGCCGCGGACGCCGGCAGTCGGCTAGCCACACAGCTACAGCGCCATGTATTCACACATCAGGGGATCGCGACGCACTCTCGGCGCAACTGGCCAAGCGACCATGATCGGCCGCGCAAACCATGACGCACTCACGGAAAGGGTTGCAAGGTGCTCCTCTGACTCTCTGAGCAACAGAGGTAAGAAGTGGTAATACGACAGTCGGCACCTGAGATACTATATAAAGGGAAAGGGTGGAGTATATCAACAAGATGTGGCGTTTTCCATTATATATCTACGGCAAATCTTTCCTTTTTTTCTTCTACTGGAAGGTGAAGGTATACTACTCGTACATCGTAGGTACATGCCATCGGAATACGTCGTGAGAACTGAGAACAGCCTTATCCGTTCATGAGTCATAAATTCATAATCGACCATGCCCTTCAGGTTTTGTTTTATGGTAGGGAGCCCACGACCTAGCAAGTCGGCCGAGGCAGCCATTCGTAGCAGTAACAGTAGGGAATGCACCGTGCTCTAGCCATCCTCCATTTGTTGTCGGTTTTCTTGTGAGTGTGTGGTTGCAGTGCAGTGTTGCATCGTCATCGTGCGGTGGTGCGGCCACTGCCGTACAAAAAGGTGAACGACGATGGTCGATGGAATGGAAAGCGAGCGGGCCCTGGAGTCTGATGGCCGGGAGTGGGACATCATGGTGTTGGATCATGAGTCGGCGCCGATGCAAGCTGACCGGCCACTATAACAAACAAAGGCAGCAACCCCACGCTCACCCCACGCTCACCATGGAATCTTTTTGGCTTATTACTTGCAATGCAAATGTTGCACCTTCCAGAAAAAAATCTATTTCATAGAGTATCTTACACAGGTTAAATATGTCATTGTAAGCTAACTTAAATCTATACCTAATAATATCAAAGAGCAAAAAAATGCTCTCCCTCAATCCATCATCCCCATACCTCACCATTTTCACTCCCTTGGTCCGGCGTTCCTCACTTTGTACCCTTTTTGACCATCTCTCACTTTCACCTTTCTCACTTTGAGTTTGAAGCTGCAAAAACTTTGTTGGCACCACACCACTTATGCCATATGGTTTTGCCACCCGAGCCCGTTCGTGCCACTGAGTGCCTGCAGACATGTTTCTCGTCTTCCACCTTTCTTACACTCACAACATGTATAGATAATAGCCACACATTTAAGTTGAGTCAATCTTCCATCAATTTTCCATACCAAATTAACCCTTTATTGCACCGGCACTTATTATGGGCCTTAGAGCTTATTTGATTAAGGTTGGACGAAATCCAATTAAATCCAACAAAAATAGCTACCTCGTTATTATTGGCATGAGCTTTGCACAACAAATTATACATCCCACAACAAATTATACGTCTTGTTAAAATGCACGAATATGCTTGCTGATAAATAGATAGTAAAAAAGAGAAAAATGTCTTAGGGGCCGTCCAAGTATAAGTAAATTGCATCATTTTGGTTTTTAGTACAACTATTCAGTAGATGCAGCTTAATATTGTATAGCAGGGCTTTGAGTTAGTTTTAGCAAAATGGTCATTTTGGTCTCTCAAATATTGTCTGAGGCTCAATCTCATCATTGAACTTTTAAAATGGTCATTTCAATCCTCAAACTTTACTTTCGGGTTCAGTTTCATCCTAGGACTATCAAGGCGTCTGAGTCCTCAAACTTTGCATTTTGGACTCAATTTCATCTATGAAATATCAAAGTTCACGGAATATACATAAAAGTACTTTGATAGTTTATAGATGAAATTGTGTCCAAAGTGCCAAAGTGCAAAGATCGAGGACTAAACAATCATTTTGATAGTCCTAGAATAAAACTAAGTCCAAAATTAAGATTGAGGATTAAAACAGAAAATTTAAAAGTTTAAGGATAAAATTAAACCTTAGACGATGATAGTTGAGGCACCAAAATGACTATTTTGGCCATGTTCTTATCGGCTATGGTACAACGCTTTTCTCTTACAACAAATCGGCTTCAACCGGCTTGTCAGTCGTAGAAACCATCAGCCGAACATCTTGTCTTTAACAAAAAGAACTGTGTTACCCCTTCTAGAGTCTTCACATGGGTGGGTGTAGGGAAGGATAGGAAAGTGGGCTGATTGTATTTTCCTGACAGTTTTTTATATGTACAAGTTAGTGCACGGCTGCACGCAACATAATAAGGAAAGGTAACTATAAAGTAAAATATTCTTGTCATGATTATTAGGCTGTTGAATCAAATTTGAACAAAAACACCACCATTGGCTTGGCTTTCGTATACTCATAACCTATCCTAGCATCATATATAGCCCACATGACCACGACCTTCCCCGTGATCCCTAGGTCCCCCAATTCAGAGTCTTAGCCGAATAGCGTGATCGTGAAATATTTTTGTGGAAAAGGGAAATTCTAAACATAAAGTCTATTAATAAGTATCCACCCATGCTCGGCAAACCTTTCTTACTGTAGAGTCTAAGGTTCGCATCACCCCCTTCTATCATTGTTTGTGCTTCCTTCATCATTTGCAACTAAGCAAAAACCTTGTCCTCGCATACACTAGGAGCTTTGTATCACCGTACCTTTCTATACAATCTCTCGTCCCTCTCTACTTTTCCCGTGCTTTTTTTTCCCACAACCTTACTTTGTTTACCAAAAATTGAAACAGCGATTGTGACAGTCTGATAGACTTGCTTGTTCAGAACAACCCAAGCCATCCAGAACTCTCTAATCCCGTACATTTTCCTTGTTGGAAATGGGATAAGATCCGAGTGATAAGATGGAAGTAGTGGGTGAGGCTACTATGGTCACTGCTAGTGTTTTTTCATGACAGCAAGGTGCTCCTCTTTATTTGAACACTAGTCCACGGCTTTGATTGTTATTAGTACTTGAGCAGGAGCTATGATGTGATTCCTCGTGGATTGACCTTTGGTACATTGAATCAGAGTATTTCGTGTATAATATAGGGAGAGTATATTCAGTAGCCAGCTACAAAATAAGTTTTTCTGTAATCGTCTCCATTTACGATAATTTTATATACTAATTTACGATAATATCAATACATATTTACGATAGTTGGGTTACTATAACACATGGGGATATTTACCATAACGTTATAGTAAACCACTTAGTAAGGAGTTATTATAATCTCGTAAATTAACATAGTAATTATCGTAACTCAAAGTGGCTATAGAATAAGTTATTTTGTAGCCAGCTACAGGGTAGTAGTTCTATATAACTCTCAATTGCGATGTATTCTATATATTGAGCCAAAATAGAGATAAGTACGTTGTCGCCTTTTCTCTCATTTCTCTCATCCTATATCATCCACCCCCTCATACCTTCTTTGTTGACTAGCACCATGTTCGTTTGATCGTATCAGCCATGCTTATTAGTCATGATACAGTGTTTTTCTTTCACGACAAAACAACATTAGCCGGCTTATAAGCCACAGAAACGATCAAACGAACAAACTGCAGACTGAAAGGTGAAAATCTGATTGCTTTTTAAAAAAACCTTTAAACTACTCCATATGTCTTTTTAAGTATCACTATGATATTCGCACTGATCGCACTTTATTAAATTTGATTACGTTTGCAAATATATTAGTGATATTTGTATCTTCAAATAAATTTATTATAAAAATACATTCAACAGTCTATCTGATGATACTAATTATGTATCATAATATTAATATTTTTTTGTACATATTTGTTCAAAGTTGAGTATATTTAACTTTTGGAAAAGTGAGAACGATAGTTAAAAAGGGACCGGGAGTATGCACCACGCCAGTTTGAGAAAACGGTGGCCTGTGGATGATGAATTTCGGAGCGATTTCATGATTGTCACGGCAGGTCTTTTATCCCTGATAGCACCATTAATATATCACTAAAATGCGCTTGTCCACGACAAATTTATGGATTTTGTAAAATTGCAGTGTCATGTGAACTGCGATGAGGTACAGTAATCCTTTACTCTTCTAGTCAATCCAAATATCATTTCACTTCCCCTGCGTCTGCCTCTTTTCGGTCGAGATCAAATATCTACGCTTGCTCTTAACTACTTTTGTTGTCGTATATGAACGACACCGGTTCGCTCGCCAGATCGTTGAATCTGATTCACACCACCACCGGAAAAAAGGCTGCGCTGTAAACATCAGAACGTGATCGTATCACACCTCTCACGCCGCCCGTTCCACGGCCTCGCTCCACCTCATTTTTCCGGCGCTCGGCCTGCAAGCGTACGAAAGAAAAGGCAAAATTGAGAACCAAAACCAAGGCCTCGGCTCTCATTTTTCCGAGTTTCCGCGGAGCAGGTACCAGCTCACGCGCGCCCCAGCCGTGGGATCGCTCACGCGGCGGCATCCCGCTAGGCGCCAGGATCCCGAGGGAACCCGCGCGGAAGCCCGCGCGAGCCGGGGACAGCGACACCTGGGGCGCGCGCGGCCGCGGACAGCGACCAACCCGTGCTGCTCGCGCGTCCAAATCGGACTACAGCGCCGCGCCGACTCCCCCGGATCGAAAAGCCCCCGGATCGCACGCGCATCTCCCTTGCCCCCCTCCCTCCCCCGCGCCGCTACCGCCTCGCCTATAAAAGGTGCTGGCCCTGACCAGCCTCGCCTCAGGCTCTCATCCATCAGCAGGAAGCAGCTGCCGGGAGTAGTGGTTTCTTCTCCCCATTCAGGGCTTCTCGATCTGTGGCGCGGATCGCGGAGGCGGAGAGTGATTTGGGGATTATATTGCCCAGGGAGAGAGTGAGAGCTGCAAGGACACACCGAGAGGAGAGGAGAGGAGAGGATCGACGAGAGGAGATCATCCAGCCGCCGGCAAGAAATTAATCAGCAGGAGATCGAGGAAGATGTGCATGGACCGAGCTGCCGTGCCGGTGAAGAGGGTCTGGCTCGGCATCGCCGCGCGCCTCGGCCTCCGGCGAAAGACCGGTACGTTTGCTAGCTGCCTCGCTCTCATCTGCTCCCTCCCTCTCAGTCGTCGACCGTCGTCGCCAAGTGGCGGCGTCGCTGCTGTTTTGTATCGTAAAACTTCGATCGACCCTCAGATTGTTTCTCAATTCTCATCGACTTACGGATGGGTTGATGAATGCAGGGCTGAGGAAACTGAGGAAGGAGGTGCGGACGTGCGAGTACCACGACGTGCAAGTCATGTGGCAGATGCTGAGGGCGACGGACGGGCCGGTCCCGCTGGCGGAGAAGGAGGCCGCCGCGGCCGCCGCCGGCGCCAGGAAGAGGAGGAACGCGTGGCGGCGGTTCATCTACTACTGCTGCGCGTTCTGAGCGACGCATACCCATCAGCCTGATGAACGAACGGTGGCGTCCTTTCTGCTGATGATTCTAGCTCCTAAAAGATCGAAGGTCGCGAGCTTTAGGAACTCGTGACCAAAGTCTCGAACGTGATCGGGGTCGGGGTCGTCAGGAGACAGCGAGCTTCCATGGATAGGAGCTCGTTCGAGACATGAGCCTGCCCCCCGGCGAAGATCGAGAGACGATCGTTCCGGCGAGAGAGTACATAGGAAGAGTTTGGAGTAAGTGCAGAGAGAGAGAGAGAGTTGATCGAGATGTACAAAAATAACTTCAAATCAAAGAAGGCTTTTGTTTTGATTTGTGTCAGTGCAAATGAAATCCTCTTCAAAAAAGATACCACTCACCCTAGCAAGTGATTTTCCCCCTCCATCTTCTTCGTCGTAGTTCTACGTACGTACTTGATTAGTTCGTTGCCTTTGTTAATTACTCCTAAATAGATCGTTGACGAGACGAGGTACAGGTGTATCAGCTAGAGTACAACTGGAACCATTGGAGTGAGCGTGTGAAGACGAGGACAGCACGTACGTAGTCACCCTGGTCTTTCTGCAAGAAAACAAAAGATATGTGGAGTAGTGGAGCTGGTGTTGGTGATCACTAATTCACTGCCACCCTTCTGTTCTCTACAGCTGACGTACTCAAGCGGTCAAGCAGATTCAGGCTCAACCAGCGCATAACATCCTGGTGTTTCTTACTTCCAAGCGATGGCTAGCTCAAGTTGAGCTTGACGTACGCTGTTTTGCGGCAAACCCGTGTAGCTCGAGACTGTCTGGCTGGACCCAACGGAGGTGTTGTGCACAGCACACACGTTAGATATGAAAGGAACATTTGTGTGAACATTTTACAAACACGGTTTTTTTAATGTGAACTGAGTCAAGAGTGTTTGGACTGGACCCAGATAATAACTACTTTCCACACAAGACTGACTGAAAAGTTTCTTCTAAGTTCGAAACAAACTTTATGGGAATAATATTAGCAGCGATGTACAGTACGTCTGAACTCTGTAGTCTGTAGTACATTTTCACTGGATACCTATTGCAGAAATACTAATACTACCCCTCGTATAATAAAAATATGTCAAAGCTCTTGCCGCCTTTCTAAAAAAGAAATACTATATATACTACATCCCAATTTAGTCAGTAGAAAGAAAAGAAAGGAGAGACAAAAATTCTTAAAGCATCATTTTACTAATAATATGGAGAATGATTTGGGGTGAAAATGTTGTTTTCCATGAATAGAGAAAACATAAGATGGTCAAAAGGACCAACATTTTAGTATAGTAATAGCCTAATAAGCCTGTGCTCATATCACATTCACTACAAAAACATAGATGGGGGAACAACAAAGAACCTCATGCAATATTTGTTGATATTTCTTTTTTTCCGGAAGTAAATTAAATATCTCATTCTGCACATTTAAAACTTGCCCTTTAATAGAGTTGCTGGTTGCTGCAAAGTTAGTAATCATCTTATAAAGTGTGAAAATATAAACGACAAGTTATTTGGTTGCCCGGGCCCCACCTGTTCGAATCATAAGTTCAAAATTATCATTTGTCTATATTTATCAGATTTTTTTCGACGAAAGAAGAATTATATTAGATAATAGCTGGGTACATCAACACGCTACAAGCATTCTGGATTACACAAATATTCAGAAACTGATTTTCATCTAAATTATATCCACGCTGTGAATAGCTCCAGATCTCAAAACCAAATATTTATCACGTTTTGCAGTATGGATGACCGCACAGGCAAATATTGGGCAAAAGACCTGAGAACAGATGTCCAACGAACAACGGCCAACATTCATGTAGGCGGAGTTGAGAAACTTCTTCTTTCCGGTGTCTTCCTTCTTCTTCTTTCTGCCACCAAAGAATAAGGAGTCATTCATCGTGGCCAGATCTAACTACAATAAAACGGAGAAGAGATCGAAGAAAATTATTCCATGACGGTAACACCATCTCCGCCTTGATGTCGCAGTCCGAAAATAAAAGTCTCCATGTCGTCATACCGGTGAGGATGCTGAAATCGTAGTTGTCGCCCTCATCTTCAATAGGGTCGTCATGAAGAAAACGATTCCACCCTGCTCTCTCACCGTCGTCGGAGAGAAGGAGGAGGAGGAGAAGATAAATTGCCAAAACCAAAAAAACTTGAGAGACACTAACTCTAAGCACTCAACATGAAGATCTATCTATCTGATTCCGGCTTCGTAGAAACCCAGAATATCAGTATTTTTTTAAGCACAACTGAAACCACCGTATTTGTTTAAGCCTTTTCGATTTTGGGCGGCACCTTTTGCAGTTCAATTCATTGCTAATCAGAGCCATACAATACTACTATATTCTATTCCAATTCTGACCACCTAACGGATCGGAATCGATATAACTCGAGATGTGGGGTACATGAGAAAACAGAAGGAAACTGAACCAATGCCCAGAAATGGCACGAGTAATTTTCACTGGATATAAATCAACAAGGTTACCTCGTACACAATAAGCTTGTTATTTTGTTATTTCATAATTACTTTTTTTAATTTACTCAATTGGGAACAGGTGAATCCTCCAAACTGGCTGGCAAAGACTCAACCGGAGATGTTTTTGTTGACAATCCATTCCAGAAATTTCACATTTTGACTGCTTGTTTGACAAAAGATTTAATCAATATGGATAGGTTAATGAGTGATGACATCCACTTGCTAAGCAACAGGTGAAGAATTTTTATTGCACCTTGCACTAGATCTGGAGAACTTCTTAAAAAATAGATCTGGAGGAAATGACTGGTAATACTAGCAAATTGTAATGCAGGTAATATCCTCTCAAAGGAGAGAGGGGGGAGGCAACATTTCTCAACTTCACATGACTTCTGAGTTCTGAGACAGCAGAAACTTGGAGGTCCAGTCAACATTTCACATCCAGTGCGAGCTGCTCGTCAACCAAACCAAGTCTGAAGTAACAAACCCAAGCTTCCAATAAGGAATTAAGGATGTTCTCCACCTGGTTTGCATCCAAACCTGTCATCCTGTTCCTGGCCATCCTGGGTGCAGCATATCTATACGGAAACTTCATCAAAGAGCTGGTAAAAAAATATCTGCGGGAATATTAAATCATCGATTTAGAGAAATACAGGGGAAGTTCAAAAAATATCCTATACTTCAACAGAAGGGGGGTTGTCCCGAATAATAAGCAGCCTGTTCGCTTGCTCGTATCTGGCTTATCAGCCAACGAACAGTATTTTTCTCTCACACCAAACCAGTCAACAATACTTTCAACCATGACTTATAAGCCAAACCAGCCCAAACGAACAAGCGAAGGTCTGGAATCGTCTTTTGAACTTTATATGTGCGAGACAATGAAGATATGTCTGACATTGGCTTCGTAGAAATCCAGTTTCAGTGTTTTCTTAAGCCTGAGCAAGCTCACACAGTTCGACATAACTGAGACCACCATATCCCTTTGCGATATTGAGGGGGCACCTTTTGCAGCATAATCCATTGTTAATCACTAATATTATATCCTGTTCTAATTCTGCTCCTATCAGAAAACAGAATCAACCCAAGCCAATGCCCATAAATTGCATGAACAATATTCACTCATATAATTTTAAAACTTTCCATGTACATAGTAATCTAGCTATTTCATAACTTTCTTAGTTTACTCACTTGGGAACAGTGAAATATCATAAGCTATGCTTAAGGAGCACTAACCAGAAATCCTGCACTCCATGATAGTGAGTTTGTGACTCCAGAACCCTGTAAATTGGCAGAACAGACAGAAGTTTGTGACTCCAGAGCCCTGTAAATTGGCAGAACAGACAAAAATGGAGATATTCTTTTGATGAGAATCCATTCCAGAAAAGGAGTGCTAGTTTGACATCACAGATTTGATCAACATGAATCAGCAGACGGCATTCACAAATTCAGCAACCAGTGAATAAGTTTGATTGCACCTTGCTGAATCTCCATCGCTGTCCATGGGCATGAGATGCAAACCACGAACCACTAACCTGCAAGACAACTGCAAAAGTACGAGATCTCGAGATAATGGCCAGTATACTAAACATCAGAGTTCAGGTAATTTCCTCTCAAAGAAAAGGGAAAAAAGGACAGTATTTCTCAACCACATACGGGTTCTTAGATCTGAGACAGCAGGAACTTGGGGATTTCACATGCAGTGTAACTGTGTAAACTGCTTGTGAACCAAACCTAATTTGAGCTGGTGATTCCAGCTAGCTTCAATAAGGATATTATGCGCCTGGTTGCATTCAGCCCAGTCATCCTGGCTAGTGGCTACCAAGGTTCCTAGTGGGCATCATAGATATATGGAAACGCCAAAGAATAAGACAACTGATAAATAAACATCCATTGCAAGAAAAATACATCGTCAAATTAGAGTATATAACCGCATCTGACATGCTAAGAACATAGCAAAAAGTTCAACAAAGGCACCATGCTTCTCAACAAAAGAGGATAGTCAGAACTCGAGCTTACCATTCTAAGAGGGTAAAATCATTTTTTTACAGCCACTATATGTCTATACCACTTCCAGTAAGATAATAAAAAGAAACATATGCTCAGGAAAAGAAAAATTTTATAAGGATGTACAGAAACTAAGCATAAGTTTTGTGTCAAAAACTCAAAATACAACCCAAATTACTCAACTGAGACATTTGTTCCCAAAACAACTGATGCAATCTTTGAATGGTACCAGGTGCTGAAAAATTCACAAAGAAGAATACCTACTCCAAGGAAACATTAAAAAATGTTACCAAATAAACATTTGAATAACTGTTCCACAGTTCACGGATGCTAGAACAAGGTGCATAGTGTATTCAAGCAAACAAATTCCAAAACAGAATATGAAATTCTTCTATGCTAGAATAAAAGAAACTATAGTACTAGGAGAGTGAAATCAACAGTCCAGAGAACCATGGAATTGATTCGATTAGAAAGGTACATATCATAATTCCTGGCAACTGTAGCTCAGTTGGATGAGTGCATGTTTAGAACATTTACATTCCAGTCATAGGAGAGAATTTGAAGACATTGAGCAAAAAAAGCATATATATTTCTTCAACAGGGTTAAACTTTTATCTTAATTGCAAGCGGTCGTTGCCATAATCTGAATACAATGTACAGGAGCAATGAGCCATTGAAGGCATCATTTATG
>NW_027097609.1:0-40000 GCF_019320115.1 Miscanthus floridulus | reverse complement strand
CATTATTGTTCATACCGCTGGCCACCGCCTAGCAGTTGGCGTCATACTCGCCTGGCCCTAACTTCAGTGGCGGGTTGTTGGAAAAGCTACAATGGAACATGATACAGGCACCGTTAGGATCCAGAGCCTAGCTAGCTTTTGAACATGGTTGCGATGTTTGTCATGGAGGAAGCTATCTGTTCCTACCTGGTGAGGGGAAGCTTTTGAACATGGTTGCGATGTCTGTGGTCGGGATCGTGCCGCAGAAGTCATTGCTTGGGAAATCCCTGCAACGGGAAGGAACAAGAACAGTGTTGTTACGACATGCATGCAAGCCACGGTGTGCATAGATAAATGGTGAGAGAGAGACAGAGAACACAGAGTGAGATGTGATCTGAGAACACCGGCTTACACAGTTCCAAGGTTGGGCAGTCCAGACAGCTCCCTGCTGGGGATCGGTCCTGTCAGGCGACTGTGGTCCATACGCCTGCCAAGCGACATTCAGTTCAAACGTTTAGTGGTTCATGCATTGCACGTGTTGGGAGGGGGTGGTACATGAGCTGAATTTAGAAACAGTTACTCACAGGAACTTCAGGGACTTCAGGTTCCCAAGGGTTGTTGGTAGGGGTCCTGAAAGGTCATTGTTGTATAGGTCCATGCTGATCAGGTTCTTCAGCTTGCCAAACTCTGACGGGATCGGGCCCCGCAGACTGTTACCGTTCATTTCCCTGCTCAGGTGCCAAAAGTGACGGAGAGTTAGGTAGAAGCTGTGACATGGATAAAGCAGGGCAAGAAAATTTCAGTTCAGAGCCCATGTGGATTGGAACGAAGAGCATACATGTATTGCAGCTGCTCTAGTCTCCCCAGCTCGGGCGGCAGAGGTCCGGACAATCTCATGTTAGGAAGGTCGCTATCCATCAACATAAGAAATTATCATGTTATTAAAATTCAATAAATAAATAAAAAACAAATATGTTATCTGTGTAGGCGAACACAATCGTTTCGCCACTTAGTGGGCCGTATGCTAGCGTGGCCTGATCTATACAAACAAGGAGCAAGCCCAACCTGTTCAGCAAAACAGATCACACACTCACATACGGTCACCAGGGACAGGCTTCTTGTGGTCGAGACGATGCGAGTGAGAAAAGTAGCAAGTGCGTGCTATTGTGGTGTACTATGCCTCGAGCTGTGATCTTGGGTGGTTTTTAAGGAGGGAGGATGGCTTAGAGCCAGGGTGGATCGATGGTTGTGTGTAACCGTGTGCTTTGAACTCCAGTATACTCTTAGGTGGTGTTTAAAGCAGTGTTTTAAATCTCCGGCTAAGACATTTTAGCGGATGACTAAAAAACAGCTATAGCGGAGCTAAATGGGGATATAGCGGGCTATAGCGGCTAAGTTGTACATAGACACAAATAGCTTGATCTTTCTCAAACAGCTATAGCGGGCTATAGCGGCAGCTATAGCCGGAGATTTAAAACCTTGGTTTAAAGTGGGATGATAGGCATTCTAGTCTTAGGTGGTTTTTAAAGTGGGATGACGGAAGGCTTGGAGCCAGGGTGGTGGGTGGCTTCTATTACCACTCTCTAGGGTAGATGCTATACGTACCGAGAAACATGCTCAGGTAAGTGGTCTATCGTCACTGACACTACGTTGGTGTAATCCTGTCAACACTGACGCTGGGATCTGATTCAGTGAAGTGGCGAAGTGGAGCAGGCAGGAGAATTCAAGTTTGAATCAAGACAGCCTGAGCGGGAACGGTAGTTCGCGGTGACCGCGCCAACCAGGTGTCAGTTTCTGAATGTGTGTTTCGGGGCGTCTTGTATCGAGTGTTTAGCAATTTTCTTTTAATCAACTCTGTGTAATAGCTTCTGGTATAAGTAGCTATGACGTAATAGTGCAGGTTAGCGCTTTGGTTCATTTGTATCCGTCATTGTACTCAAAACTTACATGAGTGGAAAATAGCACTGCCATGTGGCAGTTGCCGTTCGTCTCTCTGACTGTTCTTGCGCATTCTTGTTCTAGGCTAGCCAAATTTGATCATTGCTGTCATTTTGTGATCCTGAAATCCAACATCTGGTATTGGAGCCACTAATCACATGCAAAAACTTGCTTGATCCACGCCAAGGGTGACCGGGGTAGCGGTGGCGCTGGCGGCGGAGGCAGTGGTGGTGGGCAGATCACCTATGCATCTTTGACGGCAACCAACTACACTAGTTGGAGTATCCGTGTCCAGACGATCATGGAGGACCAAGGAGTGTGGGAGATCATGGAGCCATCCGGGGAGTCGTCCGAGCAAGGTGCGACGGCGGTGCCAGCGGCGGCGGTGAAAGACAAGAAGGCGAGGGCGCACTGGCTGTACTGTCTCCCTGATGCAAGTGGCCACGAAGAAGATAGGCAAGGAGGTGTGGGATTCACTGAAGGTGATATTTGTTGGGGCGATCGAGTCAAGGAGGCGCGGTTACAGACTCTGAAGAGCAAGTTCAATGCGATGTGGATGAAGGATGATGAACCGCTCGATCAGTATGTCAGGAGATTGACGGGGATGTCTGTGAAGTAAGGCAACCTCGGCGGCACACTGGATGACGTGGCACTGGTGAAGAAAATGTTCGACACCGTGCCGGACAGGTTCATCAACGTGATCGCCGGGATCGAGCATTTTTACGACTTGAAGAAACTGCCGTTTGAGGAGGCCGTCGGTCGACTGAAGGCGTTCGAGCAGCGTACCAAGTGGGGAGCTGGGGGAGCACTCTCTAACAGCGGATAGTTGTTGCTCACTCAGGCCGAGTGGGAGGCCTGCCAGAAAAAGTTGGCGACGGTCGTGGTCGGGGAAGAGGCCGCGGCGGGGGTCGTGGAGGTCGCGGCAGTCAAGGCGATGTGGCGAAGGACAGCATGGGAAAGCATGACAAGAGTCACATCAAGTGCTTCAAGTGCCATCATTATAGGCACTACGCCAACCGGTGTCCGGGGGAGAAGAAGGAGGAGGAGGTGCACCATGTGAATGCGGTGGAGACAGAGTCGTCGGTGTTGCTCGCGGAAATGATTGAATCGGGTCTGCTTGAGCACCCACTGCCAAGAAGCTTCTATTCAGAGGTGTATCTGGAGGAGAAGAAGGTGACGCCAGAGCTTCACTTCAATGGTGAGGAGGGGCCTACCAGTGATGTCTGGTACCTGGATAACGGCGCCAGCATTCACATGACAGGAGATCAGCTGAAATTCAGGGACATCGATCAAGCTATTATAGGCAAGGCATGGTTTGGTGATGGTTCTTCAGTAGAGGTTATGGGAAAAAGGTTCAATCTTGTGTCAGGGTAGAACGGGTGATCAATGCGTGCTTAGAGATGTCTATTTTATTCCTAAATTGAGAAGTAACTTGATTAGTTTGGGTCAACTTACTGAGATTGGGCACCGAGTTCTCATAGATGATGATGTGATTGAGGTGTCAGAGAAAAAGCCTTGGAAATTGATCATGAAAGTTCAGAGAACTACAAACCGTTTGTACAAGATTGAATTGGTGCCTATGGAGCCTACTTGCTTGTTAAGCAGTATAGCCGATGATGCATGGTTGTGGCATGGCAGGCTTGGACATGCTAATTTCCATGCACTAAAGAAGATTGTTGACGGAGATGGTTGGGGGGTACCACTGATTCAGCATCCAGATCAGGTCTGTCAGGCTTGTTTAGCAGCTAAACAGACTAAGAAGCATTTTCCTCATTAAGCATTGTGGAGAGCAAAAGAGCCACTTCAACTAGTACATATGCATTTGTGTGGGCCCATCACATCACCTACTGCTACAGGCAACAAATATTTTATGTTATTGGTGGATGACTGCACAAGGTGGAGCACTGTGTACATGTTAAAGACAAAAGACCAAGCTGTAGATGCTTTTGTGAAATTCAAAGCTGAGGCTGAGGATGGCACTGGATAGCACATCAAGATTCTCAGGTCAGATAGGGGGTGGGGAGTTTCTTGCTAGATCATTTCAAGGTTTATGTGAGCAAGCTAGGATCAAGCATCAGTTTACTACACCCTACACACCACAGCAAAATAGTGTTGTAGAAAGGAAGAACAGGTCTGTGATGGAGATGGCAAGTGCTCTGTTGAAAAGCATGGAGATCCCAGGGAGATTTTGGGCAGAAGCTGTGAGGCATTCAGTATACTTATTGAATAGACTGCCAACTAAATCGATGAGAGATAGAACACCATATAAAGGGTGGAATGGTAGAAAAACTCATCTGGGTCACTTGAGAGTTTTTGGGTGTAGAGGTCATGTGAAGGTAGTGGGAACACACCTGAAAAAAGCTTGATGATACGAGTATACCAATGGTTTACTTTGGTATTGAAGAAGGCAAGCAAAGCAAACAGAATGTACAACCCTCTTAGCAACAAAATTGTTGTAAGTAGTAGATGTTGTGTTTGAGGAATCAGTGAAGTGGTGCTGGGAAGCTACAGAAAATAGAGATTTTTCAGAAATCGAAGAAGAGGGGGATGGTCAATTCTTCTCTAGTGCTATGAGATATGTTGGTGAAGGTAGCACTCCTCAGGATAGTCAGGAGACAGTGAGAGCAGCTAGTGGTGGCATGCAATCTGTAGCAGGAGGCAGTCTCGGGATGGGAGCAACTGAATAGTCAATCAGTTACGGTTTAGAATCCAGCGACAAAGGCCGAGTGGGAATCCAGCAACTGATAGTCAAACAGTTACGTTATAACACCAGAGAATTCACCACAGAATTCAGGTTGGGATCATGTTAACATGGATGTTGATGACACCATTGATCATGATAGTGGACCACATAGGTTCAGAAACTTGAATGAGATCTATGATGATTCTGCGGAGGTTGAGTTGATGGATGAGAATGTTGAAGCTCTTCAAGCAGAAATTGAGGAACCATCCTGTTTCAGAGAAGCAGCAGAGAGTCAGGACTGGATTGATGCAATGGACAAGGAGATGCAGTCCATTGAGAAAAATAAAACTTGGGAGCCGGTTAAGCCACCTGCTAGGAAAAAGCCCATTGGCTTAAATTGGGTGTTTAAACTGAAAAGAAATTCAAAAGGAGAGGTGATAAAGAACAAAGCCAGATTGGTTGTGAAGGGGTATGTGCAGAAGCATGGTGTCGACTTTGAAGAAGTCTTTGCTCCCGTTGCAAACTTGATACAATGAGATTACTGTTGGGATTTGCAGCTAATCATAGTTGGAAAATACATCACCTAGATGTTAAGTCTGCATTTTTGCATGGTGAATTAGAGGAGGAAGTGTATGTTTCACAGCCAGAAGGTTATACAAGTGAAAGGCAAAGAGCAGTGTGTACTCAAGTTGAGCAAAGCTCTTTATGGTCTTAGACAAGCTCCAAGGGCATGGAATGTCAGACTTGACAGAACTTTGAGGAAACTGAATTTCAGGAGATGCTTGAGTGAACAAGCAGTTTACACAAGAGGAGATGGAGAGAATGCAGTCATCTTGCGTGTGTATGTAGATGATCTAATTGTGACAGGAGGCAATCTAGGAGAAATTGATCATTTCAAGAAGCAAATGATGACTAAATTTGAGATGATAGATATTGGTCCATTGTACTACTACCTTGGAATTGAGGTAGATCAAAAGGAGGATTTTATCACTGTGAAGCAATCAGGCTATGCTAAGAAGGTTCTAGTGCAGTTTGGCATGAGTGACTGCAATTCAACTAAGTTGCCAATGGAACCTGGATGCAAGTTAAATGCTGACAAGGGAGGCAAAAGAGTGGATGCAACTGAGTACAGGAAGGCAATTGGATGTTTGAGATACCTGCTGCATTCCAGACCTGATCTCTCTTACTCAGTTGGGCTAGCTAGCAAATTCTTGGAGAAGCCAACAATGATGCACACCAATGCAGTTAAACAGATCATGAGGTACTTGAAAGGAACAATTGACTTTGGACTGGTGTATGTTCAGGGTGGGAGTGCTGGAGAGTTGTTGGGTTACACAGATAGTGATCTGGGTGCAGATGTGGTGGAGAGGAGAAGCACAAGTGGGATGGCATTCTACTTGAATGAAAATCTGATAACTTGGTACTCTCACAAACAGAAGTCTGTAGCTCTGTCATCTTATGAGTTAGAATTCATGGCAGCCACTCCTGCAGCTAAGCAGGCATTGTGGTTGAGGACTTTGATCATTGAGATCACAAAAGAGAAACCAAAAGTAGTGACTCTCTTTGTTGATAATAACTCTGCAATTGCTTTGATGAAAAACCATGTGTTTCATGGGAGAAGCAAACATATTGATATTAAATATCACTTCATCAGAGAGAGTGTGTAGAGTGGGGTCAGATCATTGTGAAGAGAGTGTGCACAGATGAGCATAAAGCAGATGCACTGACCAAGGCACTGCCAGCAGGAAAGCTGACAGTGATGAGGCACTTGTTTGGGGTTAGAGATCTTAGTGTTTGTCAGGATTAAGGGGGAGTATGGTGGCGTAATCCTGTCAACGCTGATGCTGGGAGCTGATTCAGTGAAGTGGCGAAGTGGAGCAGCCGGGAGAATACAAGTTTGAATGAAGACAGCCTGAGCGGGAACGGCAGTTCGCGGTGACCGCGCCCACTCGGTGTCAGTTTCTGAATGTGTGTTTCGGAGCGTCTTGTATCGCGTGTTTAGCAGTTTTCTTTTAATCAACTGTGTGTAATAGCTGCTGGTATAAGTTGCTGTGATGTAATAGCGCAGGTTAGCGCTTTGGTTCATTTGTATCCGTCATTGTACTCAAAACTTACATCAGTGAAAAATAGCACTGCCATCCGGCAGTTGCCGTTCGTTTCTCTGTCTATTCTTGCGCATTCGTCTTCTACGCTAGCCAAATTTGATCATTGCTGTGATTTTGTGATCTTGAAATCCAACACACTAGGGCTTCGACTAAAGGTTACAGTACACCAATTGGTTGCCGATGATGACAAGGTTAAATTAAATGTACATCTTGTTAATATTGGTAGCGTCTTTCTTTCGTGCAATCAAAGTGGAATCTTCAAGCTAAGGTGCTGACTGCCTTCCGTTACTACTGTAGCGGAAATGCTTTGCATACCGAGAAACGTGGAAATAGTAAGTGGTGTAGTTTTCCGTTGCATCACTGACAGTGGGCCTTTGGCAAGGGTTATTATCTAGTGGTAGGTTAACAATGGCTATGTGACAAAATTATATGCTCTGTGAATATTTATAGTGCCTTACTTTTCCATGCCATCAAAGACTCACCTGTATTCGTTAAAAAATGCGGGCGACAGCTGTATTCCATCATATTGTGTGACAACTAATGCATACCAAAATAAATACCATTATACTTAGGAATGACTTTGCCAATTAATTGGTTTTGAAGACCAACATATACAACTATTTTTAGCTACAAATGTATACTATTTACAAAAATATGCTAATGACAGCCGAACATGTGGGCTGATAACATTTTGGCAACTTATAGTTCTATAACTAGCAGGAAGATGCCTCTCTTGATCTCTTCCAACGAGCCGTGGACGTTGTCCACATAAGTCTCAGTTTTCTTTGAAATAACTAAATTGGAAACCTTAAGACTACACTACTGTTGACTATTAATATCTTGTGGACTATAATGCTCATGGCTAATGGTGGAGCACACTCTATACATTAGGGTGTGTTTGGTTGGGACCCTAAGCGAGGCAGATGTGGTCAGGCATCCATCTCAACTCCAGGCATGAAAAATCCAACGTCTGTGAGTGATGCCTAGGCTAGGCACCTCTAGATAGTCCTCAACTAAACAAGCCCGAGGTGTAGGTAGGCTTTTTGGCTTCCCTAGTGCAGGAATTAAGTAGTTCCTCTCCATGTTTCATCAGCTTGCAGCTCCGGTTAGGTGCCCACGCATATATTGGTAGCGGATTTGTGGGGTATAGTTGTACATAAGGCCCGTGGTTGGTATCTAGTACGAAGCATGGATTTTTGGCCCAGATCAAACCCGACTCGACACAGTAGCCACCATGCCCTAGGCCAGCTTGGCCTAGCAACCAGTGCCGTGCTTGTGCTGCTGCCGTGGCATATAGGAGGACACAACAGCACAGATCAGGACCCTACAAATGCTCATATACATTAGGACCCCAAAAAACCGATGGGGAAAGGGAGCAACACTAGATCTGTGAGGGATTACAGGCTACCTGCTCTCTTTTGCCACGAAACCCTGACGAATTAAATCTCAAACCTGTGGAAAATGGAGAGGGAGAAGAGAAACGTTAGCCTTCGATAGAATCGAGCTTCAAACACCGTGGATCTAGAGCATGAGGAAGAGAGGATGCATCACTTGCTAGCACTAGTAGGACCTAGACGAGTAGGAAGAGGAAGACACTGAGGAAGCGGGGAGAGCTAGAGGGCGAGTGCAAGGGATGGAATAGGTAGAGGGGCGGCGGTGAGGATATAACGCAGATGGCATGAAAGGGGTGTGGCGGTAACCCTAGCTTCTCCCACGTGCCCGCATCTCCCGCTGCATGCAGAGAGCCAATTTTTCTAGGCCATCCAGCCCTCACTCGCGTCCTGCGTGATCTAGGCCTGCCAAGAAGCAGAATCCATTTTCGTATCCCGACAGCAAGGCTCGGGGGAGCACCTTTCATGCCGAGGGTCAAGCCGACGACCCCATCCAGGCATCCAAACGCTCAAAAACTGCATCCCGGGGGCCAGGCCGGGACAGATACAAGGAACCAAACATGCCCTTAGCATCTCACCCTGGGTTGCAAACCTTCACCTAGCTTAGCAAGAGTAGAAATTAGAGTTGTCTTGTGTTACTAATAAGTTTACCTAATGTTTATGATTTTAGTTCAAACCAAATATCCACCTCCTCTAGTAAATCTATAACTGCCGGAGGATCGGCGTCTTCGTAGCACTCTACCTCTAAAACTGAATGGGAAGAGGGACATATGGTGTTGGTCTTGCTTCTATTTCACGTGGGGATGAGGCGGTCACGTTACCTGTTGGTGAAATCATCAGCCGACCATTTGGTCCGTGCCTTCTCTTCCATTCTCTCTCGCGCACAACACGCAGCTCACCGCTATCGGTCATCATCAGCGTGTGCGGCAAAGCCGGCAGAACAGCAGCGCAGTGAAGCTTGCATGCCTATCTAGTAGTTTACATTGTTCCTCATGAAGAATAAGTGGCGTCACATATGAACTATTAGTTTGGTATTGAAAAATTACATCTCATGCTCATGCTGTATTTTAAATTATTCATCTATGTTTTAATTAACGAGAATGTATTTAAACTACTATATTTTTCATGAATCTGCCACTGAAGGTGTTAATTGTTCAGTGAGTTAGGGCAGTGGTAGTGTTGCTGCCTAGCAAACCAGCCTTCTTCTTGAACTCCTTCCACTCGTTGAACACTTCCGTGAGCTTCTCCAGCTTGGACTTGAGCCCCACGAGGCAGTTAGCATGCACCGTGCACACCTTGTTAAAATCTTTTCTGAGCTGGCAGAACCCGGTGAGGTACGCCGTTTCGACGAACTGCACCCGTATGCCGTGCTTCGCCGGCAGCGTGTCCTTCACCCTCTGGAACACGAACTGCTCGTGCGTGCGCGGATAGGACAGCCGCGCCGCGTACCAGCTCTCGTAGAACGCCACCATCCTGGCGCTCGCCTTGATGTACATGAACCCGGAGTTGGCCCACTTGTCGAGGTCGTAGGGGTTACCGTAGTACCTGTCGCACGACATGGCCAGGTCCACGCCGATGGGGATGCGCAGCAGCGGGTTCCGCAGCCAGATGATGTCCATGTCGGTGAAGACGAAGCTGTAGCCGAGCTGGAGGACCCGGGCCTGGGACAGGAACTTGCGCCACACGATCTCGAGGTAACCCTTGGCCATGTACGACTGCTGCGCCACGTAGTCGACGCCGCCGGGTTCCAGTTGCAGGTGGTAGCAGAGCGGGTGCACGCGCTGGCACTGCTCGTATGCCTTGGCGCCGTCGGCGATGATGACCAGGTGCTTCAGCAGGGGCTCCGTGCCCACGCCCTGGCGGAAGCTCTCGAGGAGGAGGTCCAGGAGCGACCCCGGCGCCGTCCATGCTTGGCTCGCGAAGGTTAGTATGACGGTCTTGTCAAGGTCGTCCATGGACGCTCGCCGCAGCAGCTCCAGGAGCTTCTCATCACCTGGAGCTGGAGCAGAGGTCTGTTTATTAAGAGAAAAATAAAAGAAGGTAATTGATTAAACCTATGAAGGTAATGAATCCAGTGTAGATGATCGACCAATTGGAGATGAACGTAACACAGGATCGGAATAAATTTTGGAGACAAATGTGCACATACCATGGCAGGTTTTTTGGTGCTGGGATCAGCGTGTGTTCTGTTAGTACTCCTACCCAAGATGAGCTCTTGCTCTGCCGGCAAGAGGCTGCGGGGGCACGGAACATGCAGCAGGAACAGGCCGAAGCAGGCCGCGGCGGTAGCTACCCCGCACAAGAAAGTCAAGAAACCCCTAGTGGTGTTCATCTTCATCTCTTTTTTTTGAACGTAAGTGTTCGTCTTCATCTCGAAGACAAGACCAATCGAGCTTGGCTACACGCGCTAGCTGCGTAGTGAGTGAAATAGTGGCATGCATGCTAGCATAGCGGCACACTCGCTCATCTTATGGCCGTTGCTCACGCCAAGATTCCAGATCAAGCTACCGAAAAATTCGGAATTGGTGCTTTGAACCGCAGGACGATGACTTTAGTTAGAGAAACCTAGAGGGTCAGCAAGCACAAGCCCCGTCGTGGCAGGCGACCTCGGTGCTCTGAAGAAGCAATTCAGGCAGCGCTTCAGAGTTAGATGGCGCTTGCCGGTCGGTACTCTCCTTGTGTCCTTGTTCCATCTTCACCCGTGCATCAGTCAGTACTACAAAAAAACTTTTTTATATGTACTAATCGGTGGTGTAAGAGTATTGTCTGAAATTATCTTAAAATTCAGGTATCCTGAAATATAGGAGAAGTGCTTAATTATTATTGCATGCTCTTCCCCCAAAAAGTATTAGTGTATGCAATCTGGATCTCAAATTATAACGCATGCCAAGTTGATGCCAGAGGACCCTCTATACATGCATCATGCATGGTCCCTCTTACCAACAATATGACCTTGATGAATGCCTTTTTTCCACATCACAAGCTACCCATCTCGGTCAAATGAACTGACGCGAATTGAACGGCATCATTGTTGCGCATTAATACTTCTTTTTAGATAATGTGTTGCACATTAATACTACCTCTATCCAAGAAACAATATAATTTAGGTGCGTTTCTTATTAGCGTGTCTCTAAAGTTTGCTATATTTTAACATGGTACTTTGTTAGAATTATATATATATACCGAGGGATCGGAGTATGATGTTATCTGCTAGAGAGAAACAAAGGAGTAAGTTGCCTTGTCATTTTCCTAAACGAGTGTGAAATACACTTCACGCCACCATGTTATACACTGCTGTATAGTAAAAAGCTTGCATCCGACTAGTCGTCTTTATGCTTATAAGGAGAGCTAACTAGCTGACTAACTTTAATTATGAATTCTTTTTGGAAAAAAAAATCTTAAGCTTTCTTTCAAAACACGATACAGACGCATTAGGGGCTCATATGTGTAGACGTACGTATACTCGACGCTCCAGTAAACACGCGCGCACTGTACTAGCGCCTCGTTCTAAGGTACTATAAACCATTCATTAGTCTTTGAGACTGACCAAGCAAAAGGGTAAGCTATTTTGACATGACATGCATGTCACGTTACTTCCTCCTGTCCCTTTTTAAATGTCATCTAGGCTTTGGTGCTGATCAAACTTTCTTAATTTTGACATTTATATCTCTAAATAAGTGTATTATAAAAATTTATCTAAAAATTAATCTAATAGTACTTACTATATATCATAAATATTAGTAATCTCTTGTGTATATTTGGTTAAGTTGGGTACTTTTGACTCATGGATATGTGTGAACAACACTTAAAAAAAGAACAGAGGGAGTACTCCGCTAGAATAATTAGACCATTCTCAGAGAAGAGTTTTATTGCATTGTTTCTAAAAATACCATATTAGATAAAAAAATAAATGAAACAACCCAATGCATAGTTTCATTCTAGTATTTTATAAATATTTAATTTCATAACTCATCTAGAGTTAGAAATCGAGCCAATAGCCCATAAAACTCAATTCTTCTTTCTTTTTAAAAACATTGACACATGTTCAAAAATACATATATGTGCCAATCGATTAAATTGCATAAGAAACCCAAGTGAAACTCCCTAACAGAAAATACGAACATCCGTTTCCAGTCGGAGAGTCAAATGAAGGGTATGTAGCATGGGCAGGTTTCCACCAAGTTCAGCAGGCAAATCAACCAACAGTCTGCAAGTGTGCAGTATTAAGCAAAGCGTTTGATTTAGCTTGCCGATGAAGCAAATAACCAGACTACTCCACCACCATGCGACGGCTGGAAAAGCGACATATATATGAGCGGGAAGCCCCTGTTTCACGTAACGTATATATGTTCGCCGGAGTTCAGTCCTAATTTGCTATTAAGAACATAAAAAAAATTATATTCACTCTTTTAAAAAGTTAAGTTCATAGATGTCATCCTACGGCAAGAAAATTTGACGTAGACATATGAATATTCGGGACCTGCTTGTATTTATTACCAAAGTTTGCTTTACCGTAGATTTGACAAGTCAAAATTGCCAAAGCTTGGACAAATATATTTGCTAAATATATGTGATTAGCCAAATATGAGATGCTTGGCAAACTTCGGTAGAAAACCAAAAGGCAATGATAGGGTGCGGCCGCCGCACCCTGCACTCAGCTCGCTGCTTCAGAGCACGCCCACACTCCACCCCCATATCTCCCTAAAAAAAATCGCTCGTCTTCTCCAGCACAGCTGCGCAGGGCCTGCTCGCCGCAGCGCACCTGCCCGCCCGGCCTTCTCTAGCGCGGCGGCGCTGCACCCGCACCCATCTCAGAATGCTCGCATGCCCCAGCCCTGGATGCTCTGCGGTCCGCGCCACCATCCAGCTCGCCCATCGCGCAAGGGGAGGCTAGGGAGGCATGCGCGTGTGCCTAGGAGGCCTGCGCTTGCGCCCCCATCAACCTCGTACGTCGATAGGAAGGGGAGACTTGCGCCTCGGTGTATGCTAGGGCCGTTGACATCCCCTTGACTAGCGCATATTGAAAGAGTATGTTTCAAGTGTTTCAGATGCTTCAGAGATATGTTGCAAGTGTTGTGTATCGATGTTGCAAAAGTAGATTGGGATATTGCACATGTTGTAATGGCTATACACGTATGTTTCAAGTGTATGTTCTAAATATTTCATCTGTTCCAAATACATGTTGCAAGTGTTTTATCTGGATGTTGCAAAAGTAGATCTCAATGTTGCATATACATACATGTTGCAAGCATATGTTTTTAGGTGTTTCATACGTATGTTAACAAGTGTTTCATCTGGATGTTGCATATTTTGCAATGGTTTTAAAATATATTTCCAGACGATTTCGCAAATGTTTCAGACACTTGTTTCAAGTATTTCATCTATCTTTTTTATATTGCATTCGTCGGTCTTTTTTTTTTGTATGTTGTAACTGTTGCATCAGGATATTTCAAAAGTAGATTAAGTGTTGCACATGGGATGCACATGGGAAGCGGCCAGCGGCACAGGCGACATTCGGGCAGCACGGGTGATGTCCAAGGCGACACGGGCCCACTGTTGGTGTGCTCGCACGCGAGCCCGACGCGCTAGGTGCCCGCTCTCTCCCTATGTGGGCACCGTCTGGACGCGATGCTAGCGAGTCCAAAAACCAAATGAATGTAAAAAGAAATTTGACTTTCCCAGTAATAAAAAATTGGCCATCAAGTAATCAGACCCTCGATCACCCTGATATATATGTAAGTTTTGAGAGTGATGGTAAAATTAATTCCCAACCGATCTACCAGTTGACTGTTTTTCAAGCACAAAAGTGGCTCATAAACAAGATTGATATATAGGATAAGACATGCATTCCTCTAGACAGAAGATCAGCCAGAAAAGGTTAGCTATGGCCATTGCTTGGTGCGTTGGATGACTACTTGCAAACCAAAGGGGTGGGGGGTGGGGGGGTGGGGGATAGAGCATGGTCCGGCCTCGACATTCCTTGCAATACCACGGACAGTGATCATGTTTCACGCATCAAAAATCATCAGAGCTGGAAAAGGGTAAAACCATGTTTTGGTAGTCCAACTGGATTGAGGGCTCAGAGCCTAGGATCATCGCTCTGGCTCTATTCCACAAAGTTCGTAGGGAAAACTTAGACTGTGCAACAAGCTTTGACTGACAATAGATGGATTAGACATGTCTGCCTGATTACAACACAGACAGAGACATACAAATTTGTCAAACTATATTATGCAATCATTGATACCCATAGAGAGTCCGGGAGAGAAGACGGAATCATTTGGGCTGGACCTCAGACGGAAAATACACAAATAAGAGTGCTTATTATCTAATTCAATTTATTGGGGATACAAACAAGCTCAAGATCAACCCAATCCAGAGAGCAAAAACTGAGACTAAATGCTGGTTCTTTGCATGGACCCTCCACAAAAAATCCTAACCGTAGACAACCTATTCAAGAAGGGATGGATAGAGAATTCCATTTGCAGGTTGTGTTACCTGCAGCCTGCAACAGCTACATACTTATGCAAAGATTGGTCTTTCACCGAGCAGGACTAGGATAAGATCATTATGCGGGGAGACTTGCATGCCCTACATACTGTCCCTTCTGGTGGCTCCATTTTTCTTGGTAGAAGCGCTCTGAGGCTAAGTGGACAAATCAGTTTGTAAAGACTCTGATGGCTTAGTAATCTACTTATAGTGGAATGTCTAGAATGAGCGAAATAGAAGAATTTTTCAGCAAAAGAGCCGACTACGGAAGAGGTGGCAATGTTGATCAAAGAATCGATTGAACAATTTCACATTGCAAAGTCGACCTCAGCTAGCGATGTTTAATTCCTTAGTCGCTTTGATCTCTTTTTGGCTCTTTGAGTGTTTCCTCCTCGGTTTGTTTTATTTTCTTTGGGCTAAGGTTGTACCGGATGGTTGTTTTTACAAATGATCGTGTTCATTGGTTGTAAGTGGTATGGGTTGCGGTCACCTCGTGACCTTTTGTATTTGTCTTTTTCTCTTCTAATAAAAATACGGCAAATCTCTTGCCCTCATTTAGAAAAAAAAAGAGTGATGGTAAAGAGATGGCAGTGCCCAATCATGAAGCAAAGTATACAACAATTAAGTGAGGCTCCTAGATAGGAGTTGCATAGATGCCATCTGATGTGAACTTTTTTTGTTTCCAAAACTAAATCTGTGCACATCAGATGGTGGTGAAATATTGAGGGTAATCTTATTGTGGTTCACATAATCAAGTGAGGCTCCTAGATAGGAGTTGCATAGATGCAGTACCAGGAGTATGTTGAAGTATCATGAGTTTCTTCCACTACTATAGGAATGATTTATAGCAACAGCTCCCTTTTTTAGTAGGGGGCAGCTCACTCAGCCACCCCTACAGTGGTATGCTCAGGACCCACTAAACCAACTGCCCTAGAAATCCATTAGTAGAGGCGGCTGGTAGAAATGGATCGATTTGTAGGGGCAACTTACTCACCAGTCGCCCCTAAAGTAAGGATTGCAGTCCCCTTCTTCCTCCTCGGGTAAGTCCCTCTTACCTGAGAAGAAAAGGAAGGGAGGCCTCGGGCATCTCCTAAAAATTGCTCTTTTAAGGGTGGAAGATTTTGATTTCAATTCATTTGGTGGAGAGGTTGTAGAAGGTAACAAAATACTATTCCAAACATTTTTTTTGAAGTTTTAGTGGTGGGTTGGTGCTTAATTAGAGTTTTATTTTTCTCTCTCTTCTATGGTGCTTGAGCCATTTATGAAGCAAATGGTACCCTTATTTAGTCCTTCCTTGATTTTAGTGAAATATTAGTTAGTTTTATAGATATTTGATCTACATCTAAATCTAGAACTAGGGTTTGGTTTTTTTACTAATTACATTCTTATTAATTTTTGTTTGACAAAAGGGATTAAGTTTGCATGAAGGATAGTGGGTAAAATATTAATTGTTGTTATAATCAAAATTGTTTATTGTAATCAACAAAGTGGAGAAATAAACATTCCTGTATATATATCTGAATAATTTGTCCTTTAACTTTTTTCTTTGATTGTTGTTCTAAAAGATGGACTACGAGAACTCTTGGATGGATGGTACAAAAAGGTGGGAGCTAGGTTTCTATATTGAAGTGGATAAATTTCTTGAAGCCGCAGAGAAGCATGCAATGTGGACGCATAATAATACTTAATTTGTTTTTGTGATTCAATACTGAAATTATTTATCCATGTAGCGATTGCAAAAACCACCTTGCATGGAAAGATGTGACTATCATCATATCATATTTGATTATGCGAGGATTTATTAAGAACTACACAGTATGGATTCATCATGGTGAAACAGTTGTTAAGGACTACACGGTATAAACGATGGACAAATATACACAAAACGGCCTTAAAAAAATAAGAGTACATCAATGTTCATGTTGGTTATACACTACTACAGGAATCAATTTGTGCAGCGTGGTCAAAATGGGCTCCATGACGGGTACCTCTTTTGCCCACCACGGTTAACCGGTGGCCGGCCAGCGAGGCCGGCCACCGAGGCGCCCGCTGCGGGAAAAGGGTTTACCGCGGCGGGCCACCTTACTTGCCCGCCGTAGGAAATCGTTATTTACCGCGGCGGACGGTATGAATCGCCCGCCGCGGTTAATACGATTTACCGTGGTGGGCTCTTTAAATTGTTCGCCATGGTAAAGAGTTGATTTATCGAGGCGGACGCCTTTATCTTGCCCGCCGCGGTAAAGCCTGTACAAATACACAGCACCGCCCCTTCATCTTCTCCACGGGTCTTCCTCTCTCAAACTCAGGGGGGGAGGCTTTGCCCTAAAATTTGAGGAAACTTTTGATTTGAGTTGAAGGGCTTGGATTTGAGGGAGGAGGACATCATAAGAGGTTCATAAAGGCTCTCCCTCTCTCCTTCCATCCTCTCTCTCTATTTCCATCACCTAGAGTTCTCTCTAGATCTAGATCTAGATCTAGATCAATTTTAATGGAAAAAATGATGTCATGTATTTCTTTAACTTTAGATTCATCATAGATGCATGCTTCATCTTTCACATCATCATTTCCTCTCTTTTTCATGATTTTGGACGTAAAAATCATCAATTTCTCCTAATTCTTCTTTATTTGTTGATTGTGACAGATAATGTTCGCAGGTATCATGGATAGGTCGGAATGGATGTACCGGATCGATAGAGTGAATGATCCGCGGTACCTCTTTGAATTAAGGAAGTTTATTGCTACTGGTAAAGCTCATCGTGAGAGACTAAAGCGGATGACAACCATATGTCCATGTTCTCGTTGCAAGAACCTGAAAGCCCACCGAGACAGCGAGGTGCAAACTCATTTGATCATGTATGGTTTCGTCGAGGGCTACACAGTCTAGACATTTCATGGCGAAAGAGTTAGTGCGAGTGGCGGTGCATCTAGAGTGAGCTCTTCGACGCCGACGACGACAGCACCACCGGTGAATAAAGATCCTTTAGGAGCACCCGGCTCCTCATCATCTTCAGCAGCAGCTGCGCCAGCCGACAGTGACAATAGTTGTCGTGATTACATCATGGTGGATGGTCTAATGCAAGACATGGCCGACGAAGCCGGCGACGGTGGGGATGGTCAGGATACTGTGAGCCAACCCGAGGATGTGCAGCTTGTTGAAGATCTAGTCAAACACTTCGATGAAGACGACGTTGTGTTGGGTTGCCCAAAGTGGTTGGAGAATTTCAGAGAGTTGAAGTAGGCGACAGTTGATCCTCTCTATAAGGACGGCGGCAATTGTCCGAAGGAGTGCACGGTGCTCCGTTTTAACCTCCATATGTTGATGTTGAAGGCTAGTCATGGTTGGTCTGACACTAGCTTTAATGAGTTGTTAAGCTACCTTGCCACCACGTACCCAACGGCTAACAAGGTGCCCGCCAATACTTATCGGGCCAAGAAGCTGATCCGGCCAGTGGTGATGAAGCTTAGAAAGTTTGATGCATGCCCTAACCACTACATCCTATATCGGGGCAATGAGTATAAGAATTTGATGAGCTGTCCGCACTATGGCTTTAGTCGGTACAAGAAAAATGCTGGTTGTCGCGTGGATGCAGAAGACGAGGGAGGCTTGTGGGGTGGTCGGAAGAAGAACAAGAAGGGGGCAAAGAAGAGCAGTGCAGCCAAACAGATCTCGGCTCAGCAGGACGATGAAGAAGAGGGTTACATGCACAGGAAAATTCCAGCACTGTCGGTGTGGTACCTACCCGTGATCGATCGCCTGCGTGCAATATTCGGGAACTCGGACGATGCCAAGCTCATGTCCTAGCATGCATCAGCTGACTGCCTGAAAGACGATGGCAAGCTACGGCACCCATCCGATGGCAAGCAGTGGAAGGATTTTGATGAGGCCTACCCTGAGTTTGGCAAGGAGCCCAGGCATGTTAGGTTCGCGCTGAGTACCAACGAGATGAACCCGTTCGATGAGCTTAGCAGCTCGCACAGCACTTGGCCCGTCGTGCTCACCATGTACAACCTACCTCCCCATCTATGTCAGAAGCGTAGGTACCTTATGCTGACCATGCTTATCTCTAGACCGAAGCAGCCCAGCAACGATATAGATGTGTTCCTAGAGCCGTTCATGGAGGAAATGAAGATACTATTTGATGTTGGGATCCAGATGGTGGATGCATCCCGCAAGGAGAAGTTCACACTAAAAGCAATCATCTTTGTCACCATCACCGATTACCCCGGTCTCTTCTCACTATCGGGGCAGATCAAAGGGAAGACTAGCTGCGTAATTTGCATCGACGGGACCTGCTACACTTACCTTAAGGGATCCAATAAGATGGTGTACATGAGGCACAGACGGTTCCTCGCCAAAAATCACAGGTATAGAAGAAGTATTATGAACAAATACTTTGACAATCTAGACGAGCTGCAGCGTGATCAACCAACGCAGACTAGTTGGGGGACAAAGGTGTATGAGATGGTCAAGGACATGGATCAGGTGGAGTTTGGAAAGAAGAAGAAGCCGCCTAAAGAGGGGACCAAGTAGACAAGGAAGTGAAAGCGGGACCAGACAGAGGAAGTCCCCGCCGCCGTTCCTTTCAAGAAGAAGTCAATTTTCTTCAAGTACCTGTCATATTGGAAAACACTGAATACACCCCATGCCATCGACTGCATGCACCTAGAGAAAAATGTCTTCAAAAGCACGATCGGTGTCCTGCTAGACATCAAGGGCAAGACAAAGGATGGTATCAAGTCACGGACGGATCTTGTTAATCTGGGCATCAGGCCGGACCTTCACCTAGGACCGCCTCAGAATGGTAAAGTCGATATCCCGGGTGCGGACTGGAACCTAACGCAAGATGAGAGGATGACTTTTCTTAAGTTCTTAGGGGTATCAAGGTGCCAACTGGTTTCTCTTCCAACATCACGAGCCTGGTCTCCATGAAAGACCTCATAATGACCGGCTACAACTCACACGACTGCCACGTCATGCTGACGGTGTTCCTACCAATTGTGATTAGGGCTATCCATCCAGAGTATGTGAAGATGGTCATCACATGGATGTCATACTTCTTTAACCGCATCACCTGGAAGGTCATTGATAAGGCTAAGCTACCTGCCCTAAAGGAGTTCATCGCAGAGACCCTTTGCCAGCTCGAGATGTGCTTTCCACCATCTTACTTTGATATTATGCCACACCTAATGATGCATATGGCCGATCAGATCCATCAACTGGGCCCTGTGTACCTACACCAGATGTGGACGTACGAGCAGTTCATGTCCACCCTCAATAGATACGTCCATAACCACGCTTACCCAGAGGGCTCTATGATCGAGGCATACACAATGGAGGAGGCCGTGAACTGGTGTATGAGGTACATAAGAGATGGGAGGGTGATTAGGCTGCCTATCCATCACTACGAAGGCAAAACCTCAGGGATGGGGTGCACAGGCCGAAAAGTACGCACCGATGTGGCAAACCGAACAGTGCAAGAAGCTCATTACAGCATCCTTCATCAGTTAGTGAGCATGGAGAAATACATTGAAAAGCACCTAGAAGAGATCCGCGCCGCTAATGATGGACAGCGCACGGAGGCATGGGTCTAGAACCATCACAAGAGCAATTTCATAGAGTGGCTCAAAGAGCAACACATACCCCTTGAAGGATGCCCTGATGAAGATATGGAGACTGTTAAGAGGCTTGTGTTAGGCCCATCCAGCCAAATCACCATGTGGCAAGGGTATGACATCCAGGGCTATAGGTTCCACACGAAAGACAAGAACAAGAAGAGCTCGGCACAGAACTGCGGTGTTCGATACGAGGGCAAAGAAGAGTCCATGGGCTAGAGGAGGCAATACTATGGGCAAGTCGAAGAAATATGGGAACTTGACTACGGCCAAAACCTACGCATAACCGTCTTCTGTTGCCAGTGGGTCAAACCAAATGCGGTTGCAGTGGACAGTTATGGGCTAACCACCGTGGACCTCAAAAGTATCGGCTACAAAGATGACCCATGGGTACTAGCAACCAATGTCGCGCAAGTGGCCTACTATATATATGTAGAGGACCCAAAAAGGCATGTGGTTGTGTCCGGAAAGCAGCGGATTGTGGGAGCTGATGGGGTGCAGAGTCCCAAACAATACAACAAATACGCAGAGCTCGAGCTTTTTACCGATCATCCAAAGAAGATCAAGGCCGTCGAGGACCGATTCAACAAGTCCAGGATGATGCCGTGGGCCCGCCCCGACGGTGAGAAGAGGACGGTGAAAGCACCTGCACCAAAATGATATATGTATCCCGGAGACATATATGTAATAATATAGCTCGATCTATTGAAGACAAGTTTTGTAACTTATTATTAATATCATGGAACCATACTACTCTACTAGTACTACTGAATCTACTACTACTATACAATACTACTCTACTAGTACTACTCAACCTACTACTACTATAGAATACTATAAAATATTAACCATGGTGGGCACGTAACAGCGCCCGCCGCGGTTAATCGATTAATCACGGCGGGCAGTCTAAGGTGCCCGCTGCAGTAAACATTTACCGCGGCGGGCGGCTTATATTGCCCGCCGCGGTTAATCCATGGCTATATATGTGCCGTTGCTCGCCCAAATTTTCTAAGTCTTTCGCGCCCTTGAATTCGACCCCGAAGGGCTACCGAAACTTAGCGCCGTCGCCACCATCCCCGCCACCGAGCTCCTCCGCGGTGACCCCTGCCCCCGTCCTCCTCCCCCATGCCCATGCCCCGCCCCCATGCTCGGAGCCCGGAGCCATAGCTCCGGCCGCCGACATCGAGGGCCGCCGCCATCCCCGCCATCGAGCTCCTCCGCGGTGACCCCCACCCCCATCCTCCTCCCCCGTGCCTGTGCCCCGCCCCCGTCCTCGGAGCCCAGAGACATAGCTCCGGCCACCGACACCGGGGGCCGCTGCCATCGCCCCCGCTGACCTTGGTCGACCACACCGATGCCAAGGGCCGCCGCCTCCATCCGCGCGCCGGAACCCTAGCACCGTGCTCGCTCCTTTCTTCCCCGGCTCCATCTCCGAGGTTTGAAACTGTATGTGATTTCTCCCTTCTGTGTCTATTTCTAAGCAATGCCTATTTCTACACATGGAACTATGATGAATTGGAACTACCTGTGATGAATTCGAACTACTGCCTGTGATGCAATTAATTGAGAACTGAGCAGATGCCACTGCCAATGATGCCACTGCCAATGTTCAGCTACTGCTCCTATTGTGCATGTTGCCTGTGATGCCTTCTATTTCCTAATTTGAACTGAGCAGTGCCTACTCTTTTTCCTAATTTGAACTGAGCAGTGCATGTGATGCCTTCTATTTCCTAATTTGAACTGAGCAAATGGTTGTCTACTATTGCTGCCTACTTGAGATGAATGGCATATGTGATGCCTAACTTCAATAGTAATCTGAGCAATGCCACTGCCTATAGGCTGCCTGTGATGATTTTTTCAACTTGCAGCTACATGTGATGCTTTTTTTTGACTGAGCATAATGCCTGGATGAATTGGGATGGATTTTGATAAATTGGGATGGATTTGGGATCTATTTTTTGACACTGTCTTATCTGTGTGGCATTTGCGATGATGATTTTTTGTTAAACTTATAAAAACATGTGCTGAGGCAGTGGCATGCAATGATGTGGTTCTTCTTGTGCTGAGGCAGCGACGATGAGATAGTTCCAGTTTCATGCATATCAACTCACGCAGCTCCTCCCCAGTCCCCCTCCCCTGTCCCTACTACTACCCCTATCTCTCTATAATACTATACTGTGATGTGATGCTATTTTATCCTATTTTTGGTGATGAGATCAAGTGGGCTTGTATCTAATCCTATTTTTGGATTTCTATTGCTGCCTAGTTGTGATGCTAGACTTCAATGCTATTTTTGGCAGTGTCAATTTTTGGATTTCTATTGCTGCCTGTGATGCCAGACTTCAATGCTTAGCAATGCCACTGCCTATGATGCCTCTAATAGGTTATGATGCCTATGATGCGATTTTGCATTCCCTTGCTTCCTTCTACAACAGTGTGAGTGCTCAGTTTGATGGTCGAAGACTTAGCCCTACCACTATGTGCTCAGTCTGAGTGCTCAGTGTCCTTCTACTATAGAAACTATCTTAATGGTTTTTGTTTGGTATTTGCAATGATGATTCTTTTCACACTTCTAAGCTAAGGCAGTGGCATATGCAATGATGTGAACCCTTTTATGCTGAGGCAGCGGCGATGATGATCGAGTGCCCCCGCTAAACTAGGATGGCTTGTATACCAGATACAAGCAACCAGTTTAAAAGCGATGTGATGACAATGGGGCAAATCTGAGCCAACTACTACTACTTTACTACTCTAGTACTACTCTACTTTACTACTCTAGTACTACTCTACTTTACTACTCTATAACTGTGTCTATACAACTGAAATATGTATTCATTGTAGCTTTCCAATGGCGGAGGAACCGATAAGCGAATGGTGCGACCCTACCCCTAGTGCATCATCATCAACTAGCCTCGAGAGCCAAGTGTCCGTGACCTCGAGGCCAACAAAGAAACATCGTATAGAGGAGGAAGATGATCCGACCTACCAACCGAGGGACGACAAAGTTGAAAGTGCGCGGTCTCCAAACCCTGAACAGATGCCGGTGGTGCCTCAAGAATTGAATTTCGAGGAGGAACAAGTCAGGGACAAAGAACACCCCGCTCCATCTCCAACCACTTCAGGCAAGTCTAGGGGTTAGAGGACAAAGCTGAGAAGGGGGGAACACGGGAGGCACCGGAGGGAAACCCATGGCGAAGTCCATGTGATCCATGAGGTGGGACCAGAGGGAAACCCATTGTCGCCACCCACGGTCCTTGCCAAGTTCAGCAACCAGGTGGCATGTATAGTCAAGGACAAGGTGGAGATCACTTGGGAGGAGTGGAACAATGTCCCGGTCGACTATAAGACACATATCTAATGTGAGGTGACGAGGAGCTTCCATTATCCCGAGGACGCCGATCTGAACAAGTGCAGGGAGTGGGTCATGCACGTGGCAGGAAGAGCCTTTAGAAACTTCAAGTCCATGCTGACCAGGTACTACCTAAAGCTAGGCAAGTCACCCTGTGTCAAATACACTATGGTGAAAGGAACATCACTGGGAAGAGTTCTGCAAATAAAGAACAACAGAAGAAGCAAAGGCAAAGAGCGCCAAGTTCAGCGCACTCGCGAAGAAGAACCTGCACCCCCACCACTTGGGCATGACTGGGTTTGCTGGTAAGAGGCCCCAGTGGCGGGAGGAAGAAAGGGCTAGAGCTGCCGCCGGGCTTCCCGATCCGTACGACGGTGTAGACTTGAGGGCTAAGGGACTTCATCTATGCCCGCAAGCCGAAGAAGCTCAAGGAGGGCACGAGCAAGTTCAATGAGCCCAAGTTCGAGGAGGTGGAGAGGGCTCTCATCGAGGCTGCTAAATCCAAGGATAGCTTCTGAGGTTCGTAGGGGCTAGGACTTGCTGACCCTGGCGCTGGGAACCCTCGAGCACCAGTGGCCGCGTCCAGTGGCATGTCGTCAAAGATGAGCTGGAACTCAGTGGAGTCATGGCAATCCGACACTGCCACATACCAGGTCAAGGCAGAGGTACAAGGAGGGCATCTTTCAGAAGGGCTATGATCAAGGCAGTGGCCGAAATGATCAGCCAGTCCATAAAAGAAGCCTTCATGAGCAATGACCCAGATATGGTGTCGATGAGGTCACAGATGCTTCGCCAGGCTGGCTGGCCGTGCCTTAAGTTCCACAAGGGCAGACACAAGGGCAGCCACTGTTGATGATCGAGGATCACCCAAGGCACCCTGTCGACGACATCCGGGAACCCATGCGCGTCCACCTCATGATCCTGTTCGGCAGGGCAAAAAAGTTGACCGTGGGTGAGGGTTACATGCTCCCCAAAGAAGATATCAAAGATTTCAACCAAGACCAGATCCCTGCCAACTATGCTGCCGTGATACTTACATGGTATGCGACCGAATACGAAGAATTTGAAATGGAATATCCAACTACAGAAGGGGTAATGATCTTTGGAGCTGCCATGGGTTCCGAAGTCCTGTGAAACAAGGACGACATAGAGATCATTCTCTCGACGCCGACTTCTACGCCGACAGCGACACCAGCATCACAACCATCTGTTGCCGGATCTTGTCCCCCCGTTGATCCAGATCACGACAACGGCGATGACGAAGGCAATGGCGGGGATGACAAGGGAAGGAACTCACCCCAAGGCACAAGCCCTCACCCTCGTTCTCCTCCTCCAACAACAAGTCCACCTC
The DNA here is from genome assembly GCF_019320115.1 of Miscanthus floridulus. Taxonomy (NCBI): domain Eukaryota; kingdom Viridiplantae; phylum Streptophyta; class Magnoliopsida; order Poales; family Poaceae; genus Miscanthus; species Miscanthus floridulus. The sequence goes on along the minus strand of NW_027097609.1, from coordinate 15,102 downwards.
CACCTCTCGGCAGTCCATCTAAGGGCACGAGCAAAGGACTGGGAGGCACGGAGGAACCGAGGGCAAAGACACCGCCTGCTGCCATTGCGAGCACAAGCCACTGTCCTCCACTGCCGGCGAAGACTAAAGGCGACCAAGGGCAGCTCACATACTCACTTGAGTTCGAAAGGTATGGTAGCGGCGAGCATAATTTGCTAATAACTTTTCTTTGTCATAATATGGTACTAACATTTCTATCCTAGGCCGAGATCACCTTTCCATCTATTTCTTGAATCGGATGACTGCCCCGGCCATTACGAGCATGGGAAGTTCATGATAACCAAGGCCCAGCTCATCGACGAGGAAAGGTGGGAGACAAGGAGGTTTCATCTCTAGTACATGGAAGCGGCAAAAGCTGGCCTGCATGGTTTTCTAGTCAAGGTTGTGGCAGAGTACTTCCACTTTCCCAGCAATGATGTAGAACTCCCATGGTTTTCCACAACATGTATAGACTATTGCGGGAACAAGACCTTGACATCGGCCAAGTCACCTTGTTCTCTATGTAAGTGATGAATTGCGAGTTTCACATATCACCTGCCTTTGAATCGGTCAAGACTACTTATATATGCCACTGATGGCTTGTCCTTGCAGGTTGATGGCCTATATATCCAAGGAACTAAAACTTGATGTTATCTATCTATCTCCAATGCATATTGCTCAAAGAATCATCATTGGTTACCACCTAGATGACAATCATCCAACCATGAAAGACTTGACCAAGCGACAGAGAGAGGCGCACAAGAAGAAACTGATGGACAATGAGAAGTTGAACATTTCAAGGTACATACTAGGAGCAATGAAGAAGATCAGGGGAAATGGGTGTATCCTAGCTGCCTACCACTTTGGGTAAGTCGAAGACATGCCTGTAGAGATAAGTGGGTAGCTAGCTAGTATTATTATTTCTCGTCGTAACCTGTATTTTGTTTCAATGGCAGCAGCCAAGGCCTCGAGGGTCACTGGGTTGCATTTATCATCTACCCTCAGGATGGCAGGGCCTGCATATTTGATTCGTTGACAGTGCCAAACTTAAAAGGGTACAAGGCATTTGAAGATTGCCTCAGAGTGTAAGTGACTGAACTGTCTTCTCATATGCGTTCTAATGCCCTGCCTAATACTAGTACATTTCGTATAGCGCTTATAAGGAGTACGTGAAGGATCCTGAATGCTATGATCAAAGAACAGAGAATTTTAAGGCTAAGCATAAGAACCGCATCAAAATCAGACGCAACTTTCCGGTAAGTATTTGAAAGGTTTAATTGTGCTTTCTGTTCATATGCGTTCTAATGCCTGTGTTGTAATGCTTGTGTATCGATCATGCAGTATGCCAAACAACCGGTAGGATCACAAACCTGTGGCTTCTACAGCCTGTGAGTTCCCTGAGGGCGTGCAAGCAGTATAGCAGTAGTTGGAGGGTGCTCAAGAATGGATTGAACTGGTGGAGAGACGTGCAGAGCACCCAACACTCCTTCAAGCAGACAAAGGCGGACATATGTAAGTTTGTCTTAGACAAATGCGTGCTTGAAGGGGCACGTTCTTCAATGAGAACAGCCCGCTAGCGATTTACCAGGAGTACTGAGAGGCTGAGGAAATGGCCCACGGATGATGCGTCCGCAGGATTACTCCTTAGCGCATGTATAACGACTTTAATATGTAAATGTAATGAATTAACGATGATAAGAACGACTAAGTGAATGTATATATATGTATATTATCTCATGTGTAATGCCTGCATACTTTTTAAGTTTAATCTGTGAAATCTGGATGTGATTTGAATTTGAATTTATATGCCTGCTGTATTTTTTTTAATTCAGGAAATAATTTACCGAGGCAGGCAAATAATAAAGCCCGCCACGGCTAATGAACATAACCGCGGCGGGTCACAAAAGGTGTCCGCCGCGGTAAAATAATTTACCGCGACGGGCGGTGTAACGTGCCCGCCGTGGTAAAAGTATATTTACCGCGGCGGGCACGTTACACCGTTCGCCACGGTAAATCGGTTAACCGCAGCGGGCAAAGCCGTCCGCCGCGGCCTAGAGGCCACGGTAAATCGTGGCTTAACCGCGGCGGGCAAAGCCGCCCGTGGCCTCTAGGTCGCGGTGGACGGCTTTGCCCGCCGCGGGAAACCGAAAACGTCCGCCTCCAGTAAAGTTTGTGGAGTAGTGATAATTGGTAGGGTTGACTTATAAGCCGATAAGATTACGTATTTTTATGTAATACTGAGATCAATTCTGCGCGTTCCAACAAGAACAAAATAATGTCCCATCACCTTAGTGTGGACCGCTATGGCGATCCACAGACATAGTCGAGGTCAACAGACACGCAAGCCGACCTTCGTGGACTTGCACAACTGGAGTGCGTCCTCTTGGTTGGGGATAGAGTCACAGATTCACCTCCTGTAAGTCACAACGCAACGTAGCCTCCATCCGGGTCATCTCTTCTTTATCCAATGACTCCAGAGTCCAGACCTTTCGCGTGCAGGTACCTTTCCCATCTAAAGGCATTCATACTTTTTTTTAAAACGAGTTTTACCTCTGCTTTTAAGAAAGCATAGTTTGATACAACCATCTCCTGGGGTTGCCAGCTACATGAATGTTCAAAAGAAAGAACAAGCTCCTAGCACTTATGCCAATGACATCCGTAGGTACTACACTGCTAGGCCTGAAGGCTTTCAGCCATCCCAGAATCTGCTCCTTCACTTGAAGATATCATTCCTTGTCCTCCTCCTTAAGAAGAGCGCTCCACTTCCGCATCAATGAAATTGCATTATAAACATCAGTTGGCGTCTTAGGGAAGCTTTTCTCGATTGCCATCTTGTTCCTAGAAGTCTAGAGAGCCCACCCAAAACCTGCAAAAATGAACATGAGCAAGCAAAGGCCCCTTGCCTTGTAGCCATTCACAACACAGATCAGATAAGGAGCTAGGTAGTCTACCCAACTGCCAGATTTCCTTGATAACACTCCAAATAAGCTTGGCAAGATGACATCTAAAGAAAATGTGATCAACAGTTTCTGGGCAACAACAAACACAACAATTTCCAGAACCTCTCCAACCTCTCTTAAGCAAACTTTGACCCACTTGAAGCTTATTGTTAAAAACTTGCCAGAGAAAAAAATTAATCTTCAGTGGGACTTTGCATTTCCATATAAGCCCAGCCACCTTGCTGGCCGCCCTTCTATCAGTCATAAATCTATATAATGATTTGGTGGAGAAAATTCTAGACTTGTCTAAGATCATCTCCAGCAGTCCCCCAATACAACTCCCCCAATAAGATAGTATTGGGGTAGCCCAATATCATTTTCTAGATTTTGTTGCTGTAACAGTACCCCAATATATCTTCTGCAATACCCATATGAAAGGTGGGTCTCACAGGAGTGTAAAAGAAAATATGACTGAAAAAGTGGTAGATGGGATGGTCTGCATGGTATTGGGGGAGTTGTATCTCCCCCTTTCTTTCAGGGGAGATGAGAGAAATATTGGTGGCCACCAAAAAAAGGATGGGGTATTGGGAAACTGCTGGAGGCAAGAAAAAAGCATAGCTGTCTTCAATATGATAGTTTTATGGGGATAGGAGAAGGTATTAGGGGAACTGCTGGAGATGCTCTAAGGCCCAAGAAATGGAGTCCAATCTGTCTGATAAAGAAACTTCAGATAACTCTGCTTTCAGGTTCAGCCATCTCTACTCATGAGTAGATAAAGATCTCTTGAAATCCACATACCAATCACCATCAATCCAGCAGTCAGCCACACTACACTCAATATTATCAGCCAAGCTGTAGAGATCTGCATAAGCAATTTCCAAGGGGACCTCCATGGTCCAATTGTCCTTGCGAAAAGACATTCATACTTAGTTCTTGTAAGACTTTCGGACATAAGTTCTATATGAATTTTTCAAGCATCAATACATGGCATTTAGTGCAAACCAACATTAAAAAATTCTGCATCCAGACGTTGCTTGGTACTTTATAACAGTAACAAGTGCAGTAGCCAATCTAATGCTTACAAAAAGCCATCAGGTGCTCAAAAGTGCATTTTCTCATAGTTGTTCGTCCTCCATTCAGACATTCAGGAAAGTGCACCTTCCATCGGTGAATCATGCTCAAACTTGAGTGCAGATTCCCCTGCAATAATAGCAATAAGCAAAGGCCCTCGTGAAACAGAAGAATAGCTATAGAACAGGAAGAATGGCCCTCCTGTGTTGCGGCATGGGAATCCGGTCACCTTTGGTGGTTGGTGCGGCACGGGGAGCGTCCAAGTTTGCGCGCAAATGGAGTCCACTCATGTCGCCTGAGCTTAGTTACTGAATTTGTGTCCACTGTTGGGTGGAAGATCCATGTGGGCGTTGCCAATAATCTCCTGCAGCGGCTCCGTGTCAGTTTCACAAAATATTTGGTCTTCTATGAGCACCCTGTCTGGTCTTTTATGAGCATTCTTTGTCTTGCATTTGTTATCACTTGTACTGTCTGTTATCATTTTATCCCACACCTTTGCCAAAATAATGCCAATTGATTCTGACTTGTTTTATCCAGAGCAGAGGCGAATTGTGCAAAGGCTGATATGATGGTTCATGCTCCTGTGTTGTCAAATGCAGAAATTCTTAGATGAGTGGTTAAGGCTTGTCATTATTAATGCAGACACATCATATACATTAGAAGTTTAAGGCATATTTGGAATCAAGAACCTCCTGTTCTTTACCTTTCTAACATTATGGGAGCACTGGAGGAGTATATCTGGAGCAATGGAAAGAGAAAAAAATTAGCATAACTCTTTGTAGTCACATCAAGTAACCTATTTGGAACTGCATAGCGGGGATAATATACAGAATTGTCAAAGGAATTACAATGATTGAACCTAATAAATTAAATGTGCCATGAACAAACTTATGTATGGCATAATAAATTGGGCAATGTTGGTAAACAAAAGAAGTGACTACAAAAATCATAGCAACCAAAATACATGCAACATTGTTATGCAAATGGCATATGATAAGCCATGCTTCATTAAGTGACTAGCACAATGGTACTGCCATTGGTTATCAGGCATAAACAAATTAGGCTATGCAGTGCATGCCATAGACTGATTTGTAATCTCCGTCCAATTAGTCCATAATTAAGACCAGCACCAGCTTGGTGGGATTGCCACCGTCTGCCACCGTTGTTGCCACCATACTACTGTAGCCCTGTTAGCTAGATAACTCAAGCAACCAAATGCAGATTAATAGGTTTCCTTCATAACAAAAAAATAATTAGTTAACTATACTCTTTCGTATCCTCATTACCCAATCAGCACTGATGCATAATTGGCTCAAATGGCATGTTTCCTTATGTTATAAGCCCAAAAATAGAGATTAATAGTTGATCTAATGTACTGAATTCTTATAGAATTCACCTAAGTGCTCTAGTTTTTTTTTTTTTTTTTGAGGAACAGGAGGGGTTGGGACCCCTACTGGAATTTGTTAACGTAACCAAGACAGATACGACAGCAACAAACAAATAGCAGAAGGAACAGCAGGACAACAGGAACAAAAAGGAGGGTTCAAGAGACAAAAAAGATGAGCCCAATTACACAAGATGCTCTAGCTATGCTTCAATTTGAGGGAATTATTTTTTCTTTGCGTGCCACAGCAGTAGGCCAAAGACATACTTGAAGATTTCCAAACAATGCAAGATGTTCTTAGAAATTCCTCGGAAGATGGCATCATTCCTGACTGTCCAAATACTCCAGCTCATAATGACAATGATCTCCATGAAGAATGGCACATTCAGCTGACTTCTTAAGCTTTCAAAATTTTGAAAGGGGCTAAGAGAGTCATCAACAGATAGCCCAGTCCTGATCTAACAAGCTTTGGCAAAGCCACATTTTAGAAAAAGGTGCCGCACTGTTTCTTCAGTGTTGCTAACACAGAGGACACACTGAAAGAGGGCAACTAGAAGTTCTCTTCGCAGGATGTTACAAGTACTTAGCCTATCTTGAGCAAGCAGCCAGAAAACACCTTATATCTGTGCTGACAGGAGGACGTCCAAATCCATCTGAAGATCGGGTGAGTCCAGCTAGTACCTATAAGGTGACGATATGCTCTCTTGGAGAAAAGAAGGGAGCTTCCTTAGATATAAGACCAGACACCACTACCATCTATTGTCTAAAGCCCCTGAAGGGACATTTTAATCTGCTGGCATTGCTCAAAGGCTTCAACAGACAAAGGGAGGTTAAAAAGGGCAGAGGGTGGAGTAATAGAAGAGGCACAACAAGTCAGATATTCGGCTTCTTGGCAGAAAGGACAAAGTTCAGGAAAGGTCAACTTCAGAGGTTGCCCATGCCAGCAGTCATCCCAAAGGAAACATGTTGAGCCATTTGAGACTGTGACAGAAGCCATGCCTTTGAATTTATCTAGGACCTTCAAGATGTCTTTCCACCAGAAAGACCCTTTTTGATGTGGTCTAGAAGTTTAACATTTTTGTAATACTTCTCCCAAATGAGGTGCACCCAAGGTATGTCGGCTCTGTTGAAAACTTGTGAAGATTCTTGATTTAAGAGAGCTTCATTCTGAGTTTTGAGATCCAGAACTCCCTAATGAGCCTCTTCCTTTGGCTTTGTGACTAAATGCCACGCAGCCTTTGCATTAATCCTGTTGCTTTCCTCTACGCCTCTCCACATGATAGTGCTTTCTGTATTTATTAATCTGCTCTCTTATAGTAACATAGAGTGAAGGTACTCATAAAGAAGGTTGGAAGGGTAGTAAAAACTGAGTTGGTAAGCTGAAGTTTCCTACCTTAGAGAGGGACAACGATGTACTGTCAAGTCTTCTTTCACACCTAGTGACCAGGGGCAAGAACTCCTCAACTTTTGGCTTAGTTAGGCCCAAAGGAAGCCCTAAATAAGTAAAATAAAGGAAGGTTTCCAATTGAACATCCAAAAGTAGCTGCTAAGTGGTTCAATTTCTCTTTTTACAGGTTAATTGGAACCATCATTGATTTCTGAAAATTGACCTTGAGCCCAGTGCAAGTGGTAAAGGAGTTTAGAAGGCCTTTTAGGAAAAAGAGCTGTCTACCACAACCTTCCATGAAGATGAGAGTGTTGTCTGCATACTGCAGAATGGGAAAATCACTAGAGTTGTGCAATGCTAGTGGGAGATTTAGCAAACCTTGATCTTTTGCCCTGTTGATGATAGACTGTAAGAGGTCTACAGCCAATACAAATAAGAGTGGGGATAAGGGGTCACCCTGTCTAACTCCTCTTCCACAGTGGAACACCTTGGCTAGACTGCCATTTAGAAGAACTAAAGAAGTACCAGTGGCTAAAGCTCAGCTTCATCCAAGCAATCCACTTAGCTCCAGAACTCTTTTTCTCCATAATGTTCAGCATTGCCCAATGTTCAATTATGTCAAGATCTTTCTCAAAGTCTAACTTCAGAATAACTAATTCTTTCATGATTTTTGATAAAGATGGAGATATTCAAAAGACCTAGCCAAACAATCTTGAATATACCTGGACTTGATGAGGCCATATTGATTCACATGGACTAACTTCGTGATAAAGGGCTACAGCAGATTGGAAACAAGTTTAGTAAGAATTTTGACAGAGGAGGTCAATAGCGAAATTGGTCTGAAGTCATTAATTCTTGTTGGCACATCCACCTTTGGGATTAGGGTAATGTAAGATCCATTAATACTCTAGAGGCAGACCTCACCAATGTGGAAAGAAAAGCAAAGATTATAGAAGTCCTGCTTAATTATGGGCCAGCACTTCTTCATAAACTAGTTGTTAAATCCATCTGGGCCTGGGGACTTGTTTGTAGGCAATTGCTTCATGATGTCATCAATTTCCTTCATACTGAAAGGAAGTTTCATGGAGCTCAGATCAGTTCCATGCTCTAAAAGTGAGTCCAAGTCAGACTGCATGCTTTCAAAGTTCGAGGTGCCCAGCCTTTCCTTGAAATCATTCTAGATAAGTGCTGCTTTCTGGGAATGTTCATAAACCAGGGATACTAGAAATATCCACTTCTATGACGAATAGATTTCGTCACTGAAGCAGCCAAATTCGTCATAATTTCAGTTTTATGACGAATTTATGACGAAAACCGGTTCGTCATAGAATTCGCGTCACTCTTGCATATCTATGACGAATCTGACAAAATCGTCATAGAAGTGTCTTGATCTGTGGCATGCGTAGTAGGGGGCTGTCACGCTGGCGGGCGCTTCCGTTGGAGATGTTTTCCACGTGTACATGCTATAGCCCACGTGTACATGCTATAGCCGATTGCATTGGAGATGGTTCGGGTACGTGTCACCTTCTTATCGCACAACGTGGCCATCTCTGGTTCTTGCACGTTTTAGGTTTTTATTGGACCACGTGTTGTTTCCCTATTGTTTCACATGTCAGTTTTCTACTAGCACACGTGTTGTGTTGTTGTTGGATCACGTGGCCCTGTTTGGTTTCCATAAGTCAGGTGACTTATTAAGTCAGGTTACTGAAAATCAGTGACTTATAAGTCATGCCTGTTTGGTTGTAGATGACTTATAAGCTCATTAAAGGTATGGGCTCCACATGAAAAAGGGTGACTTATAAGTTTTAAGCAGGGGTGAACCAACTTAAAACTTATAAGCAGGGGTGACTTATAAGTTGGTGATGTTTGGCAAAATAAGTCACTTTTTTCACTTTTTAACTTATAAGTAGGTGATTTATTTGGAACCAAACAGGGCCTAACACTGTGGTTTGGTTGATTACTTGATTTGTAGGTAATTAGGTAAAGGTTGGTCATTTAACACTGTACCAAAAAAAAACAAAGTCAGGCAACAAAAGTGCTTGAGCTGTCTCATTCTAACAGGAAAATGCAATCAGAGTTGTGGTGGTACTCTACGAGTATAAACATCCCGGCCCTGTTCAGCTTGCTGAAACTTAGCTGAATTGGCTAAAAAATAATGTTCTGGCTAAATTGTTGTGAGAGAAAAATACTGTTTCGATCGAAAAAATAAGCTAAATAGTACGGATTATAAGGTAAACCGAACAGGGCCTTAGAGTTTAGATCAACCAATTTATTGACAAAAAAAACCTTTAACAGACGCTAACACATATAGGGCTGTTTGATGAGTTTTAAATTCTTAAAAACAGTTTTTTGCCTCTACTCTCTAAAATCTTGATTCTGAGAAAAAAATTGTGAGGGTGTTTGGATCCTCCAGTTTTAAGAATCTGGCTTCATTTATTGCTCACATGGTCACAAGAAACTCGTAAAAGCTGGGTATGAACAACTTCTTAGGCCCTGTTCGGCTTACCCCATATTCGGCTTGTTCGGCTTCTTTTTTCAGTCGGAACAGTATTTTTCTCTCACAACAATTCAGCCATAACAGTGTTTTCAGTCAGTTTCAGCCAAATTTCAGACCAGCGAACGGGGCCTTAGTTTCTAAGAATCTGACAAAAACGAACATAAAGAACTAAGCAAAAACTAGTCTATTTGGATGTCACCTAGTTTTTAAAAACCAGATTCTTAGAAAGGTTGCAGCTTTTGCATGACCAGGAAAGGTTGCAGTTGCTGGATCATGTTACAAACTTAAAATGAGTACTAGAGTCGTCATGCATAGACAGGTGTGTCCAAGCAAGGAATTGAAACAAATCGATGAACTTGCCCGTGCTCGGTTGTCTAAAAAAACGGCCACATTTATTGTTTGAGAAAAACACCGACAAGTTCCTGTTTTCGCTCTTCTTTTTTTTTTTAGCTATGACTTGTTTAGATTGCAAATTTTTGTAATCTGGACACTGTAGCATGTTTCGTTTGTATTTGACAAACTTTGTTCGATCATGGACTAACTAGGCTCAAAAGATTCATCTCGTAATTTACAACCAAACTAGGTAATTAGTTATTTTTTTACCCACATTTAATGCTCCATACATGCGTCTAAAAATTGATGTGACAAAAAGAGAGTGAAAACTCTTAGAATTTGAAGATGATCTAAACAAGGCCTATAAAACCAAAGAGGCATCTCATCTCATTGAATACATCCTCCAACTGACCAACAACCCTATCCCATGAATTCACGCGGTCGCAGTAAAAGCAACACGTCCACCTGCTCCCATGCCGCCATGCGCGGACGAGCCAGCTGCAGCCTGTTCGAGGCCGTATCGTATCGTGGATTATTTACTGTTGGTTAGTTTGGTGTAAGAAAAAAACACTGTTTTCGGCTGAAAATTTACAATCGTTTACGAGCAAGCGAACAGGCCGCTGGCTCTTCACCTCCCGATCCCTTTGGCCATTTTAACGGCACGGCACGGCACGGCTCATTGGTGGCACAGGCATGGAAACCCGGGCTGGCCACCTCGGCCGCCGGAGGCCGGACACCCAACCGCAGACGTGGAAGGAGCAGTTAATGACGTGTCTGGGGTAGTAGGACTGTACTAGGTACCTACCTGCGCAGTCATGGGGGGCATCTCGAGGATGTGCTTGGCGTCGGGGACGGAGTAGACGAGCTGGCCGAGCGCGGCCGGGTCGGGCTTGGTGAGGTCGCCGACGTCCGCGAGGTCGCAGGCGGCGTCGGCCTCCACGAACACGGCGCCCTCGCCGGTGAGCTCCACCGTCAGCTTCATCTCCGGGCTGATCCCCAGCCGCCCCGCCAGCGGGTGATAGTGCACCAGCACGCGCGCCAGCGCGTCGCGGAGCGCGCCCGCCACGTCGCCCTTGCCGTCGCCCGGCTTGTAGCAGTACACCGTCTGCACGATCACCGCGATGTTCTGGTCCAGGTTCGACAGGTAGTACTGCCCGCCCGTCGGCGTCGCCTCCGCCGGCGGCACCAGCGTCGCGTGCCCGCGCTTCACGCTCATCAGCTGCAGCGCCTGCTGCTGCTTCTCGCCTGCCGCGGCCACCACCGCGCCGCCGTTCTCCTTCATCTCCACAACCTGCGTTCGTCACGCGAAGAGAAAGGTGACATGGCAACAAATGGAAGCGTCACAGATCGACATGCATGTTTGTAACATACTGTATGATTGTTACTATAGGCATGCATGTCACTCACCATAGTTGACGATGTGCGTGGGTCGGAGAGATAGATAGTGTCTGTATGTGTGGGATGATCTCGTATAGACTAGAGAGAGAATGAGACGAAGAGAGAGAGAGAGAGAGAGAGAGAGAGAGAGAGGAGTTTGTGATTTGAGTAGAGGGGTTCTGTGAGGCAGTGTTTATATAGCAATGGCGGCTTGCTTGAACAGTTGAACTTGAAGGAGTACGTCAAGGTCGGAGGGGCCAATGCAAAACTGTTGGGGTTTGGAGGGGTTGCATAACTACCAATGTTGCTCTGTCTCAGATTTTGTACGTACCGGAGAATCTGCAGAAAGGGAGAGTATAACAAAATATTTTAAAAACACCAAATCCGTGACAACGACATTGCTAATTTATTTGTACTGTAGGTACCGACTCCACGTAAAATAATAAAACGTTGACGAACTAGCATGCATGTTATTTGGACGACTTATCACTTGGAGATTTGAGCAACAATTATATCATCTTATTATCTCTTCTAATATGTTTTGAAACCGAACTTAGTAATATTGTTAAAGTGCCCTGTTCCAAATATGATCTCTTGTTGGATTTAGATCGTGCTGGTTTTGAAATGCAAATGTGGTCTCATGTTGGATTTAACTTTTAAGATCGTGCTAGTTTTGGATTGAAATTGTAGTCCCATGTTGGGTATCAGCCGAAAATGTGTAGCCCGCAAGGGTGAGATGCAGACGAAGAAGAGTGACATGAGGTGCGGAAGGGCTCATAGATGAAATAGTGGGGAGATAAATTTTTTTCTTTGAATATTATATATAGAATTGTAGATAGAGATTTTTAAGGGGACTGTGCCTTTAAAATTCTTTTATTTGAGACTGGAACTATTAAAAAAGCATTTGTAGAGACACCTCCTTTTTCTTAAGGATTGCCCAATCTAAAACCGCTTCCAAATATGGTTCCCGAAACAAGTTACCTCTAGAAATGCATTTATATGAGCAACTGCTTCAGCCGCCTCTATAAATAGCTTTATTTTCAAAGACAACCCTATAAATCAATTCTAGAGACGGCTGAGCCACCTCTAAATATGAGCGCCAAACAGTAAAATTCATAAGTCCTGTCATATTGAAATTTGATTTTTTTTCAAACATTCTCGGATGGAAAACGACCAAAACAAAAGTTGTAGATATTGAAAAGTTATATAACTTTGTAGTTGACAACTTTTTCATTCAAAATCACATATCCAAAGAAAATTAAGTTTGAATTTCTCACATTTAAAATTCAAAATTTTCAAACTATCTTGGATGGAGAAACTACTAAAACGAAAGTTGTAGATCTAAAAAATTATACAACTTTTTAGTTGACAATAATTTCATTTGAATTTGCTTAGGGTCCCAAATACTTATTTCAAAATCGGACGAGGATGAACTGACAAGGACAAATATCTTATGAACACAAGTGATTTATTGGTGTAGTAGTTAAGGGAGATACGCACGAGGGCGGAGTTCGTGTGTTTGAACGTGTGAAAAATCGCGTGACTTGTGATTTGTGATAGTGAGCGCGTCTGTCTACCTGATGGGGTCGCTAGGATTTTTTTTGCACTATTTCCAACACATGACGACTCCTTTAGATCAATCATTTCTCTCATAGGATTAGAGGCGAAGAGCTCCGAGAGTCTTGAAAGGTGGGATATAAAATCTCCATTGAAATTGGTCTTATGTCATCCTCCTACATCCTAATAAACCTAACAGGCAACATATCCGAAAAAAAGGCAACAACTTCAAAAGTGGTCTAAGCCCAGCACATTCAAGGCGATTTGGAAAAACCAAAGCTAGACTATATGCAAGGTCGAACACAAGACACCAATGCGAATTTCACATTGAAATATTGGAATATTTGGCCGGAGGTTGTAATTCATTGTAAATTTTAATATTTTCTTAGTTAAAACAAATGAAGCCATGTTGATTTCGTAGGATATAACATAAAAAGAAAAGAAAACCATATATATAAACTAAAAGATACCGTTGGCCCTCCAGCAGCCGGCTCGAAGTTAAGTCAAGGCGATGAGAGTCCCGCTGAGGCTGCTTCTGTGAACACTCCAGGTCCAGGAGAGTTCCCCACGTAGCACTGCACTGCTACAACTATAGGCCAACTGGGCCCACCAGTCAGCGTGTATGCGCGTCTGCGTTCCGTATCCCGACGGCGACGACCGGCAGTGATGGGTCGATCTGTTGGGGGTTGGCCACTGGCCGACTGCCGCCGGCACGTCGTCGCGTTCGTTGGAGACGTTGGCCAACCAAACCTGAGCTTGACCTGACGGAAACCACGTTGGCAAATGGCAATCCGTGTAAGATAAAGGCTGCAGCCGAGTGCTGGCGCTCGATAGGACGAGTGCTGAGTACCCACATAAATTAACTATTTTTACTGTCGGTTTGTTCTAAATAAAACTATTTAAATCTAATCAAATTATGAAAAAAAACGCAGCAGTAACATCAAATTTGTTTAGTTGAATCCTCCATTTCAGAGACCATTTATTTAAAATTGTAGATGTTGAAACCAAAGTTATATATGTAATGAGTGACCTCAGTAAGAACATCTGTAAACATTTCTATATTGGCGGTGGGTATAAAAAAACCACATGAATGGACTTAATTTACACTAATGGTTGGCTTAAGAGCACTCGATTTACACTGTAAGGCCCTATTTAGTTGGATGCCACAACCTACCACAACTGAACTATGGCGCGTCTATGGTTCGCCAAGTTGCGGCGCTGATTTTGTGCGGCCAACTTTTGGCGAGAATTTGCAGCAAAATAAACAGAAGCACCAGCTTTCTGCGGCACGTCAGAGTTGCGTCAGCAACCAAACGGTGGCAAATGCCTTGTTTAGCATTCGTTTTGGATTCTTAAAAACCGGTTTTTGTCTCTAGTTTATAAAAATTGGTGGGGTGTTTGGATCCCAATTTTTAAGAATCTGACTTTATTTATTGCTCTATAGATCACAAGAAACTAATAAAAGCTGGATATGAACAACTTGCTGTTTTTTAAGAAATCTGGCAAAACCTGACAGTAAAAACTGGCCTTTTTGGATCCCACCTAGTTTCCAAAAGCCATATTATGAAAAACTAGCAAAAACTTTAGGGATCAAACAGGGCCCAAGAACGCCAAAGCTTAGGCCATGTTTGGTTTCCATAAGTTAGGTGACTTATTAAGTCAGGTGACTGAAAACCAGTGACTTATAAGTCATGCTTGTTTGGTTGTAGATGACTTATAAGCTCATTAAAGGTGTGGGCTCCACGCGGAAAAGGGTGACTTATAAGTTTTAAGCAGGGGTGAACCAAATTAAAACTTATAAGCAGGGGTGACTTATAAGTTGGTGGTGTTTGGCAAAATAAATCACTTATTTCACTTTTTAACTTATAAGTATATGACTTATTTGGAACCAAACATGCCCTTAGCATGCTGAGTTGTGGCACACTGTGGTCGTCAACCAAACGGGACCTATACACTAATTGTGTTTTTAAGACCACCGCTAGTATACATGTATGTCTACTAGCAGGTAATAGCAATAGATCCACATGTTTGTTTCTACGGGCACCTATTCATTATGAACCGTCAGTGGAAAAAACACAGGTGTCAACAAAAATTGTCATCTACTAGTGTGATAAAACACTGCTATCCTACAATTCTAGAGAAAACAAGAGACCACTCTCTACGGCTTGGTCTAAAAGATAGTATAGTAACCATAAGCATGGTAAGCAAAGCAAATTGCCGCACTTTCATGAACATAATAGCAAAGAGCATTTATGTGGTATCATGTCAGACACCAGTGTTAAGGCAAGCTTAACCAATCATAAAGATCTGCAGAAGTGCTCCGTTTATCTGCATCTAGAAATTTCAGAACAAACATAAAAACCGTCCCAAAGTCACGAATCGAACCATCGGTACAAAAGAAAAATAACTGAAAGATAGACAGTAGATGCAATGTTCACGCAGTATATGCAAGGTGACAGAGAATTCCCTGGTCTCATTAATAGCCATGCATTAACCATAACACAGTTTATCTGCTTCATCAAAAAGATAACGCGTGCAT
>NW_027097608.1:0-25622 GCF_019320115.1 Miscanthus floridulus | reverse complement strand
CCTGACCGGACGCACCGGTCCACACGAGGCCAGCGTCCGGTCACTGGAAAAATAGCGCGACTGACTCTCTTTCATTTCTATCTCCTTCACCCTTGCTCAAATGTGCCAACCACCAAGTGTCTCACCTTGTGCACATATGTTAGCATATTTTTACAAATATTTTCAAGGGTGTTAGAACTCCACTAGATCCTAAATGCATATGCAATGAGTTAGAGCATCTAGTGGCACTTTGATAACCGCATTTCGATACGAGTTTCACCCCTCTTAATAGTACGGCTATCAATCCTAAATGTGATCACACTCACTAGGTGTCTTGATCACTAAAACAAAATGACTCCTACATTTTATACCTTTGCCTTGAGCCTTTTGTTTTTTCTCTTTCTTCTTTTCCAAGTTTAAGCATTTGATCATCACCAAGCTATCATCATTGTCATGATCTTCGCCATTGCTTCATCACTTGGTAGTAGTGCTACCTATCTCATAATCACTTTTATAAACTAGGTTAGCACTTAGGGTTTCATCAGTACCCAAAACCAAACTAGAGCTTTCACCTCGCCGACCCCCAACTGGCACGCTACGGATGGCCGACGAGTACAATGCTCTCATCCCCAACAGTACATGGCGCCTTGTGCCTCATCTGCCCGGTGCCAACATGGTCACTGGCAAATGGCTGTTCAGGCAGTACCACTCCGATGGCTCCTTCGCTCGGCACAAGGCGCGTTGGGTGGTACGTGGCTTCTCACAACATGCTAGCATCAACTACGACGAGATGTTCAGCCCGGTTGTCAAACCCGCGACGATTCGCATCGTCCTCAGCATCGCCGCCTCACATTCCTGGCCCATCCATCAGCTAGACGTGAAGAACGCCTTCCTCCATAGCCACCTGGAGGAGACGGTCTACTATGAGCAGCTGTCCGGCTTCATCGACCCCTCCAAACCTGACTATGTTTGTCTCCTACAGAAGTCCTTGTATGGGCTCAAGCAGGCCCCTAGGGTCTAGAACCAACACTTTGCCACGTACGTCTGCAGCATGGGATTCACCGCGTCCATGTCCGATGCATCTCTGTTTGTCCACAAAGACAGCGATCGCGTCGCATACCTGCTCCTCTACGTCGACAACATCATTCTCATGGCCTCGTCCCCGTGAGTTGCTACAGCTCATCACGGCACGTCGTCCACTCTGAGTTCGCCATGACAGATCTTGGCGACCTTCACCACTTCCTCGGCATCTCCATGACGCGCTACAGCTTAGGCTATTCTTGTCGCAGCGTTAGTACGCCGTTGACCTTCTCCAGTGGGCTAGCATGTCTGAATGCCATCCCACTGCCACACCCATCGACACACGGAACAAGCTGTCCGCCACCACAGGCACCCAGTGGCCGACCCCTCTGAGTACCGGAGTCTCGCTAGTGCCCTCCAGCACCTCACTTTAACACGGCCTGATTTGGCATATGATGTTCAGTAGGTGTGCATGTTCATGCATGATCCCCATGAAGCCTCACCTCGTGCTGATCAAACGCATTCTCCGGTACATCAAGGGCTCCCTCTCCGCCGGTCTTCACCTGGGCACCGAACCCGTCGACCAGCTCACCGCCTACTCTGACGCTAACTGGGCAGGCTGCCCCGACACACGTCGCTCCACCTCCGGCTTCTGCATCTTCCTCGGTGACAACCTGGTGTCCTGGTCCGCCAAGCAACAGAACAATGTCTCTTGTTCCAGTGCTGAAGCAGAGTACCGTGATGTCCGCTCATGCCGTTGCTGAGTGCTGCTGGCTGTGCCAGCTTCTCCAGGTGCTCCATCTACCGCTTCCCTCCGCCACGGTTGTCTTCTATGACAACGTCAGTGTTGTCTACATGACAGCCAACCCTGTTCATCACTGACGGACCAAGCCACATCGAGATCGACATCCACTTCGTCCGCGAGAAGGTCGCGCTTGGTGAAGTTCGTGTCCTACATGTGCCGTCCTCGCATCAGTTTGCGGATATCATGACTAAGGGCATGCATGTATAGTTATTCACTGATTTTCGGTCCAGTCTATGTGTCCGTGAACCTCCCGCTACGACTGCGCGGGGTCAGCGGCGGATCCAGAAAATATTTAAGGGGGGTTAAACAACACTGCTGTTCGATCTTAAGTCTCAGCCCCCCTACACTATATAACTTTACCTAAGAATTCACGGGGGCTCCACAGGGGCCCCGCCCCACCGTTGGATCCGCCCCTGCACGGGGTGGTAGATGTATATATATTTAGGGGTCTAATCGTAATTGTACTGAACTCCTTGCGACTATATATATATATATGAAAGTCACCTCTCCCTAATGGGGTGAGGTGTTCCCCTGTTCCTTTCTACACAAACTAAAAAGCTAAATACATGCGTTTGTGAAGCTGAAATGTATGTAGTTGATGGCTGAATCGGCTCTAGTCGGCTATTATTTGCCGATTGGACCCTGCTTTACGATTTTGGCTGTTATGTAGGTCTGTCAACATTTGTTAGGTGATAGGTGTCCTGTCGGCTTCTCAAGAGCCAATAGAATGCACGTGTTATATTTTTTATAAATACAAGAGTTCTGCAATTGCTAGTTAAAATAATATTATTCAAAAAAACATAAAAATGAGCCACCTGATTGCTACCCAGTTCATATGTCTGCCCGTAATTCATGAGCAGGGCCTCTCAAATCAACAGCGCATGCCTTTTTTAATAGCATTTAACTCCTCCACTACGTTGTGCATCTTCATTGTTTGTCCTGGCGAGTCATTGCAACATGCTAAAGCAACTCTAAATATTGGACAAATGAGAATACCTAGTACAGCTTGGGTGTCTGCGTCTCCACTGTATGTTGCAGTAACATCAAGTATCTCCAGTAGATTATTAGGATAAGCCATCTTCACAAAGTTGACAAGATTTGCTACACCATTGATGAAGCTGTTAGTTGGCCTTCTTCCAGTAAACATTTCCAAAAGCAGCATCCCATAGCTATATGTATCACCATCCACGGAGACTTCAGATCCTGATCCATACTCTGCCATATACAGAAAAGGGATTTCTTTTTTATTTTTTATGGCTATATTATAAATATATCACATAAAAATTAATATTATCAGTTTGTCAGATAAATAATCTTCAGAACAGCAACATATTCGTATGTGTCAACAACAGTTTAATTACTGACCTGGGGGGGACATATCCAATTGTGCCTTTGACTGCAAATGAGCTGCCTTCAGTTTCAGGATGGTTTTTCTGGCCTGCTTCAGAGGACATTATCTTAGCTAAACCGAAGTCTGTAACATGTCCAACCAAATCATCATCTAGAAGTATGTTGCTTGGTTTAATGTCACAATGAACTATCTGTGGATGGATATGATCGTGAAGATGTTCCAATGCCTCTGCAACATCAAGAGCAATGTTGAGTCTTTTCATCAAACTTAGACTTCTTCTGGTCATGCTATTTGTCATTTTGTCTGGATGCAGCCACTCATCTAAACTCCCATTGCAAATATATTCTAGGACAAGTGCCTTGAATTCATCACCATTACGGTCCAGGCCACAGCACACAGTGATCACCTTCACTAATTTCCGGTGGCGGATCCTCCTTAGAGCATTGCACTCAGCTAAAAAGCTTCTACTGGCTCCTTGTTGGCCAAGATCAAGAACCTAATCAGAAGACTATGAGGCGTTCCCGTAGGGCTCTCCCCACCTCCGCCGGGGCAACCCCGGCGGCGGCTTGAGCGGCCCCTGGCCCTCCTCCCTCCCTCTGCCTCTCCGGTGAGCTCCTGCCTTCATTCCCTTCCCTCTTCCGGTGAGCTCCTACCCTTCGTGCCTCCACCCTCCCCTGCCGACATGGCTTCCTCTGCTGGTTTGCCTCCTTTTTCCTCCGCCGCTGTGGGGGATAAGTTTTCTGCGTTCATTCTGGACAAGTTTGGGCTGGCTGTGGCTCCTGATGAGAATCATCTTGGCATCTTCTCGTTGCTTGTGGCTTTTGGTAGATGCAGTTCCCGTCTTGAGGAAGGTTTTGTTGCTCGCACCCTCAGCGCCGTTCTGGGCGGCCCTGCGGAGCTTTTTCATGTCTGTATGGTTGAGGATCGGATCTTCCTCTTCTCAGTTTCTTCCAAGGACATTGGCTTTGAAGTTTACAAGATCAGAAAGTTTATCTGTGCTGAACTTGAGCTTTCCTTCCATCTCTTCAATGAAGCCGGTTTGTCCTCTGCTCGCTCCTCCTCAAGCAACCTGCCAGTTTATCCTTGGGTTGAGGTAATGGGGAAAACTTCTTATGCTGAGTTTGTCAAGAAGCCTGCAGCAATTCTTCCCAAAGCCAAGCAGTTTCCTGCCAAGAGGCCTGTTGCGTTTCTTACAGGTGCGAAAAGAGTTACAATCCGCACTCCACCTGCTCGACAGATTGCCGCTCCCAATGCTCATCGCAAGTCAGTCTTTGATCGCCTCTCTTTTCCGAGAGTTTCAGTCTTTGATCGTTTGAGTTGGGATTCAGTCCGCCTGTGATGCGTCGTGCTCCTCCTGAGCATTTTACTCAGACCCACCCAAGTTCTTGCTTTACAACGGCTATAGCTGGCCAACGGGCTGGCCCGGCCCGGCCCGGTACGGGCCCGGGCCAAGCACGGCCCGCAGGTGGTCGTGCCGGCACGGCACGCCGTGCCTCCCAGGCCAGGCCGAACCAGGCGCCGGGCCTGGCCAACAGCCCAGGCACGGCCTGTCGGGCCATTTTTCAGGCCAGGCCGGCCTGAAAAGCCTGAGCGTCTTAGCAGGCCGTGCCGGCCCAGCAGCCCAACGAGAGGGGAACGGAGGCGTCGTCGTCGCCTCCAGGCCGGGCGCAGGTGGCGAAGGGGCGGCGCTGGCTGCGAGAGATGGGAGGCTGTGGCGGCGCTCGACGTCGGATCCGGCGAGAAGAGAAGGGTATGGAGAGGAAGTTCTGGTCGGAGTAGCAGACGAGGCAGGAGCCATAGAAGACGGTGGGGACGCAGGCCCTGCAGGAGGAGGAGTCGGCGTCGCCGCGGTAGAGCGTGAGCCCGTAGACGGTGTCGGGGACCTCGCCGATGGTGGCCGTTGTGAAGAGCTTCCCGGACGAGGAGGCGTTCGTGGGGAGCGTGGCGGCGAGCCGCTGGATCTGTTCCCGCAGATCTGCCCCATGGGGTCGCCGGCTTCCAGAGGCGTGGGGGTGAAGACGTGGAAGAGGGCCGTGGCGGATCTGGCCGCACCCGACGCCGACGGCCGCGCGCGGCAACAGGAGGTAGGGCCGTAGGGGCACGCCGGCGGCGGCGCTTCCAGGGTGCGGGTGTGGTCGGGTGGTGCGCCGCGCGTGATAGAGAGGAGGGGTGTGGGTGCGGCCGCGTGACGGCGTGGGGGAGAGGAGGGGTGCGGCCGTGCGGGCGTGGGGGAGAGAAGGACTGCGCGAGGCAACGGGGAGGGGAAGGGGAAGGGAGTGAGGGTTCGGGGCCGGGGTTGGGAAAGTGGGGCTACGCGGGGGAGAGCCGGCCCGCGACGTGCGGCTCCACTTATATATGAGGACTGAGGAGGGGGGAGGCGGGGACGGTGGGCTGGGCCGGCCGCGCTGGGCCGCGGGGAGGGGAGGGGGAGGGGGGTGGCCGGGCCGCTGCCTGGCCTGCTGACGCAGGCCTGGCCGTGCCATGCCAGCCCACGGGCCTGAGCAGCGGCCCAGGCATGGCCTGCTCCCTGGGGCCGGGCCGTGACGTGCTCGTGTCGGGCTAAAAAAGCGGGCTTCGTGCCGTGCCGTCGTGCCTCGGGCTGCATGGCCAGCTATAACAACGGCAGAGTATTGAGCGGGGTTCTCTGAATTTGGATTTGAATCTGGGTTCTCGTAATGATAGCTCTCATGGTGCTATTAGTTCACCCTCTTCGGCTCCCGTGTTACGCCGGCGCTGTCACTCTTCTTCCCACCCGAGGTATGCATGCAAGACTCCTATTAAATGTAATACTTGTTTTGGGTGGGGCCATGTGGCAGCCTCTTGCCGTGAGAATTGGAAAAGTTTGCAGAATCGTGTGAACGGGCGTTTCCTGGATAATTTTGCAAAGGATTTTGGCCCATCATTTGATCACTCGGGCTGGTTCAACCCTGCACATATGATTGCAGGCCCTTCCACACCTCCGCGGTTTCAGGACTTCGTGGATTTTTCAGGTGTCCCTTGGCCTTCCCCCACTATACATTGGGACCTTCAGGGCTCTTCGCCGTCTACTGCAGACTTTGTTGCTCATCCTGAAAACCCCAGTCTGCAGAAGTCCCATTTTCTCAAACTCCACAAAGAGGAATCGACAATGGCGTACTTTCACGCCGATCCTGCGCCTTTCATCCCCGAAGGCCTACATCGCAGTGATGTTCAAGAGCGCAAGCCTATGGAGAGAGTGGTTTTGATGCGTCCGCGAGCCAAGCACCAAGATTTGGCCATCGTCTCCATTCATCCTATGCCAGAGCAGCAGGTAACATTCTAGGCTATTCGGGATGTTGTTTCGGATTTCTTAGTGAATGATCAGCATGTTGTCTTCACGGATATGCAACCGATGCATCTTGGTCAAGCTTATGTTAGATTTAGAAATGCATTTGATAGAGATTGGTTGATCCAGCATGGTGCTTATATCTTTGGCAATGTCACAATTATTTTTGTTGAGCATAATAAAGGGAGAAACTGGCGTGCTACCAATTTCAATAGAGTGTGTTTGATGCTCTTGTTGGGTTATCCACCATATTTCTGGGAGGATGAGTATGGTCAATACAATCTGTTCTTTTGGAAGAGTCATTTCCTGGGTAGATGATGGTAGGCATCTGTCAAGAATCTTGGTTAGGGCTCGTGTTGTTGATTTAGAGTCCATCCTGCAGTTTCTTGTGCTCACTGAAGGTGAAGGGTTCCAGGGTGAATCCTGAACAATGCAGTGTGAAGTGTTGCAGGGACAATTGCTGGGGGGGGGGGGGGGGGGGGGGGGGTTACCTAGGCCTGTTGCTCAGCCAAATCAACAGGGAGGGCCCAATCTGTTTCATGCTGGACTTGGGGGAGCTAATGAAGGACAGGATGAACAACCTGCAGATGCTGTTTGGGTAGGTTGGCCTGACAATGTTCTGAGAATCCTCCTGATATCAATCTCAATGTCGTCCCTGATATGCAGGAAATGATTATTGACCCTGTTGTTCCTGAACCTCATCCTTAGGAGATGTTTCTGGAGCTAAATGACTTACTTAATCAGGTAAATGAAGAGGAGGAAGATGAGCAACTTGATCAGGAAGCCTTGAATCCCATCCAAGAAGAGCTAGCCAATGTCTTGAACAATCCTCCACCTGTTGAGGCGGACATTCCTGTCTTTAATGCACCTGCAGAAAATTTCTTACCTCTGGAAATTCAAGAACATGATATCATGGATGATGATGAATTTGCAAGTGGGTTTTGTTATGATCAATGACCAGCCCAATGATGTCTTTTCATCCCTCCTTGGATAGAGCAGTGCTACAAGCTTCTATGATGGGCCTCCTGGGCCTTGGGCTAAATACTTTGCTCCCAGCCCCAGCTCCAAAATCCCACAGTTCCTCATTCCAAGTGATTGGGCCAGCTACTTTACTGCTCTCTTGTTGTCACCTTCTCACTTCAGCCGAGCCAAGGAGTTCATGCAGTCTAATGCTCTCCTGTCCTGCATTGACAATGGCCAGAAGATTGGATTCTCTTTGCCTGCTGCTTGCCCTGTGAAAGCTTTTCCTTCCTGTGTTTCCCTCACTGTTGCTACATCTGAAGATATGATGGCGGGCCAAAATGGGACAGAGTTCATAGCTGAAGATGTGTTAGTGGATCCCAAAGAAGCTCCTCCAGTTGATGATGAGATTCTGACAGAAAAGACCAAAAAGAAGAGGGGCACTGTTATGGTGGAAAGTGATGTTAGGAGGAGTCCCAGGATAAAGATCAATAAGAATGGCTTCAAGGATCCAATCTGCAAGGATAAGGCTTGCCTTGGCTGCAATGCTAAGCCCCCAGCCCTCTCCTCCAAGACTATCAGAAAAATTAGCTCCACTCTTTGTGATCTTGATGCCTCTCAGGTCACTGATGCAGCACTCCGCAAGAAGAAGAAGGATAAAGCAACTCCTGTGGGACCTGCTCCCCCAAGAAGGATGAAGACCTTGGTGCCTCCCAGGGCGCTGTCAGTACACTTGGCAAGAAAAAAGAAGGGTAAAGCAGCTCCTGTAGAGCCTGCTCCCTCCAAGAAGGCTGATGACCCAAGCAAGAAGAATGTTGAAGATGCCTAAAGTAATTGAAGACTGCCCACCTCTTGGGGCATGGGAGAAAAGGACTGTCTTTGAGTCCTTTTGGTTGTTATGCTTTTGTTTCCTTTTTATTTCATTTGTTAAGGATTCCTACTCCCTGAACTATCAGTTACCCCTTTTGTTGGTGCATTGTTGGTCTGTTGGCTCATGTAAAGACTATCTTTATTTCCTGCCCGAACTATGTACTTGTACTAGGGCTGCACTTTTTTATGTCTTAATGGACAGTAGGCCTCCAGTTCGTTCTTGGAAGGTACTCTGTTGGAACATCAGGGGTATCAACGCTGAAAATAAGTGGGAATCCATTAGAAATAAAATCACTGAGAGTAGCTATGATATCATTAGCATCCAGGAAACTAAGAGGGATACTTTTGATATTTCCTATATTAGAAAGTTTTGCCCCAGCTCCTTTGATGCTTTTTGTTTTCTTCCTTCCATTGGTGCTTCTGGTGGTGTCCTTGTTGTCTGGAAAAGCTCTGTGTTCTCTAGTAGTGAGATTTTTCACAATGACTTTGCAATCTCAGTTGAGTTCTCCTCCATTCACAACAATGATCCCTGGATTTTAACCTCTGTTTATGGACCCTGTGATAGTGAAGGCAAGGAGGCATTTATGAACTGGTTTGAGAATATCCAAATGACAGATGATTTTGACTGGCTTATTGTTGGGGACTTCAGCCTCTACAGAAAGCCTGAAGACAGAAACAGGGAAGGAGGGAATGTAAATGATATGCTTCTGTGTTAACAATGCCATTAGTACTTTAGGGCTTGTTGAGATTCCCCTACATGGGAGGAAATTTACCTGGACTAACAAGCAGCAGCCTCCTCTCTTGGAAAGGCTAGATTGGTTCTTCTCTTCCCAATCTTGGACTCTCAGGTACCCTCACACAATTGCTCACTCTTTAGTCATGGAGACCTCTGACCATTGGCCTTGTGTGGTTGAGATTAAAACCTCTATTCCCAAAGGAAGGATCTTCGGATTTGAAAACTATTGGATGTCCTATGACAGTTTCGTGCCTCTAGTTGCCAGCTGTTGGAATGGCTTCTTCCCCCAGCAGGATGCAGCCAAACTTCTTACTGCCAAGTTTAAAGCCCTCAGAAATGCTCTCAAAACTTGGCAGTCTCAGATATCCAATCTTAAAATCACCATTGAGAACATTAAACTGGTTCTCTTTTTGGATGCTATTGAGGAATGGAGGGATCTAACTCTGCAGGAATGGAACTTCAGGGACATTCTCAACTTGAAACTCTCTTCTCTCCTTCATCAACAAATGTTTTACTAGAAACAGAGAGGTACTGTCAAATGGGTGAAGCTGGGTGATGAAAGCTCCAAGTTCTTTCATGCTGTTGCAACTGTTAAACATAGAAGGAATTTGATCACCTCCCTTTCTGGCCCTTCTGGTGACCCTGTTTTTTATCATAATGCAAAGGCTGATATTATCTGGTCTGATTTTAAAGAGAGATTGGGTTCTTCAAACTTTCAGTGCATGCTTTTTGACCTTGAGTCCCTCTTTGGCCAGCCTCCTGACCTCAGCTCTTTACAAGAGCCCTTTAGCAGTCAGGAAATTGATGATGTTATCAAGCACTCACCCTCTGACAAATCTCCTGGACCAGATGGATTTAATAATGGCTTTCTGAAGAAATGCTAGTTCTTAGTCAGGCAAGATTTTTATAATATTTGCTCTGCTTTTCACTCTGAGGATATCTGCCTTCAAAGTATCACTGGCTCCTTCATTACCCTCATCCCCAAAGTTGTTGGGCCAACCAGAATCAGTGAGTTCAGGCCCATCTCTTTACTCAATTCCTCTGTTAAAATCATCACCAAGTTGTTGGCCAATAGACTCCAACCTCTGATCACAAAGCTGGTGCATGTTAATCAGTATGGTTTCATCAGGTCAAAGACTATTCAAGACTACCTTGCCTGGTCCTTTGAATACCTGCACCTCTGTCATACCTCTAGAAAGGAACTAATCATCTTAAAATTAGATTTTGAAAAGTCTTTCGATAGAATTGAGCATGGGGCCATGTTAGAAATTATGAGAAAGAAAGGTTTTGGAGAAAAGTGGCTGGCTTGGATGAAGTTGATTTTCAGTTCTGGTACTTCTTCAGTATTACTAAATGGCACTCCTGGCAAGGTTTTTCACTGCAGAAGGGGTGTTAAACAGGGGGACCCTCTATCCCCCCTCTTGTTTGTTTTAGCTGTAGATCTCTTGCAATCAATCATTAACAAGGCAAAGGATCAAGGATTGCTTAATCTTCCAATCCCTCTTCAGTATACCAATGATTTTCCTATCCTCCAATATGCTGATGATACACTAATTATTCTGGAAGGATATGCCAGACAGCTATTTGTTTTAAAAGCCCTGCTGAACACCTTTGCCGATTCCACTAGTTTAAGGATTAACTTCTCAAAGTTAATGATGGTTCCTATTAACCTGCCTGAAGGGAGGCTTGGATGCAGCACTGGTAGCCTTCCTTTCACTTATTTGGGGCTTCCCTTAGGCCTCACTAAACCAGAGTTGTTGACTTTCTGCCCCCTGGTAACCAGATGTGAAAGAAGACTGGTCTACACTTCCCTCTTCCTTTCTCAAGCTGGGAAACTTCAGATCACCAACTCAGTCTTTACCTCACTTCCAATGTTCTTTATGAGCACCTTTTGCCTTCATTATACTGTTAGGGAACAAATTGACAAGTTTAGAAAACATTGCCTTTGGAGAGGGGATGATGAAAGCAGTAGAATTAATGCCAAGGCTGCTTGGCCCATGTTGACAAGACCTAAAGAGGAGGGGGACTTGGAGTGCTAGATCTTAAATCTCAAAATGTGGCCCTTCTTTTGAAAAAAATTCACAAGTTCTTCAACAGAGCTGACATTCCCTGGGTTCATCTCATCTGGGAGAAATATTATAGAAATGGCAAACTTCCAAATCATGTTAAGAAAGGATCCTTTTGGTGGAAGGATGTTCTCAATTTGCTTGACAAGTTTAAAGGGATGGCCACAATTTCAGTTGCTGATGGTGCCTCTTGTTTCCTTTGGGAGGATTGCTGGTTGGGTCAGCCCTTAAGATTGTCTTTCCCTGAGCTGTTTTCCTTTGTCAAGAAGCCTCATTTATCCCTCAAATGTGCAGCCTCTGTTAGTAACATCTCTAGCCTTTTTAATCTGCCCTTGTCAACAGAAGCCTTTGCACAATTTCAGCAGCTTGAAAGCATCTTGCAGAACACTCAGTTTACTTTAGATCCTGATTCTTGGAGTTACATTTGGGGTAGCCATTTATTCACTTGTAAGAAAGCTTATGGTCAGCTCCTGGGAAGAAGCTGGTCTCATCCAATCTACAAGTGGATTTGGAAATCTTCATGTCAGCATAAGCATAAGGTCTTCTTTTGGTTACTCTCTCATGACAGGCTCAGCACTAGAAATATTCTGAGAAGGAAAAGCATGCACTTTCCCTCTTATAATTGTGTGTTATGCTCTCTGAACACTGAAGAAACTGTCCAGCAAATTTTTTTGGATTGTGAGATGGCCAAAGCCTGCTGGAGCCAGTTAGGGATAGTGTTTGATGCCTCCCTTTCTCCATTTCAGATTTTTGAAAGCTTCAGAGCACAACTTAATGTCAGTTTTTTCATGGAGATTGTGATTATCATGAGCTGGAGCATTTGGTCTGTTAGAAATGATGTCATCTTCAGAGGTATTCCTGCTTCTGTTCAAAGATGTTATGACATCTTTAGAAGCATCTTTGGCCTACTCTTATGGAGGACCAAGAAGTATTTCCCTGCTATCGAACTATGGCTAGAGCAGTTTGTGTAATTTTTTTAATTTTCTTTGTGTCCTTCTTTGTTTCCTGAACCTCGGTGTCTGTCTTTGTTTTGCTTTCCCTGTTGTACTCCTGGTTGTAACTTTCTTGGTTACTTTCAATAAATTTGCAGTAGGGGCTCTCTGAGTCCCTCCTGTTTCTTCAAAAAAAAGAAAGATCAAGAACCTACGGTAGCTAAGTTATTATCAATTGTTAAATTTCCTATGTATACATTGCCAAAGCTTCCAGAACCAATCAAATTCGCTGGAGAGAATTATCCTGTTGCTGCATGTAACTGGGCATAGGATATTCTCTCATGTTCCTCATTAAAGAATAGGTACTCTGGACCAACAAAAGTTGGTGTGGTCCTTCTCTTAATAAAGCAATAAGCAGTTGCAGAGCATACAGAAAAGATGAATATTCCAATAGCTCCAAAGATAACTATGTGCAATCGATGTAGTGAAGCCTTGTGAGAAGGTATAGATGGGCATGAAGGGAGTTGCAAGAATGGAGGACCACCACATAGCATGCTGTTACCAGCGACTGACAATATAGTTCCATTACAAAAGACACCTGTATCAGGCACAGGACCAGATAAGTTATTGAAGGACAGGTTTAGATAGTTCAGAGATCTGATGCTCTCTAGAAACTTGGGTATGGGTCCTGTTAGGTTGTTACTGGAGAGATCCATTTTTTCAAGTGCTCCCAGAGCATTCAGCCCAACTGGGATTTGTCCTTGCAGTAGATTTCCTTGTAAGTATAGGAAGCGCAGTTGGACACAGCCTGCAATAGCTTCTGGGATTTCACCATCTAGCTTATTCACTGAGGTCCATTGCGATGAGGCTGTTCAAGTGCCCAATCTGTGTTGGAATTGCTCCAGTTAGAGCATTTGTGGAAAGGTTAAGAAGTATGGTCAGGGAAGGAATACTAAGTATCTCGTGTGGGATTTGGCCCCTCAACAAATTACAAGAAAGATCTATGGATATAATATTTGTTAATTTACCAAGGCTTGCCGGAATGCTGTTGTTCAGAAAGTTATTAGATAGAGAAAGATTACTCAGTACTGTGAGATTGCCTAATGAGTGGTCAAATCCAATATGAGACAGATCAAGATGCTGGCGGCTAGAAACACTACTGGAGGCCGCAGCTTTGCCGAGTGTTTTTACACTCGGCAAGTGTAGCACTCGGCAAAGTCCGCTCGGCAAAAATTTTCTCGGCAAAGGGTCTTTGCCGAGTGTTTTTTATCCGGGCACTCGGCAAAATTAAAAAAAAATTTGCCGAGTGCTTGGGGCGGCACTCGGCAAAATATTTTCGGCCGTTGCGGCGCTGGCCGTTAACGGTTATTTTGCCGAGTGCCCGACCCAGCACTCGGCAAAAAAAAATTTTATTTTTTTTAAAAAGTACTTTGCCGAGTGCCCCAGCCCAGGCACTCGGCAAAGTTTTTTTTATTTTTTTTAAAAAGTACTTTGCCGAGTGCCCCTGCCCAGGCACTCGGCAAAGTTTTTTTTATTTTTTTTTAAAAATTACTTTGCCGGGTGCCCCTGCCCAGGCACGCAGCAAAGTTTTTTTTTTAAATAATTTCTTTGCCGAATGCCCCTGTTTTGACACTCTCCAAAGAATTTCTAAATTTTTTTTTTGAAAAATCTTTGCCGAGTGCCTTGCCCATGGCACTCGGCAAAGACCCCGAGAATTGCAAATTTTTTTTTACATTCCATTGTAATAGACAATATATATATATATATATATATATATATATATATATATATATATATATATATATACATCAATCATCACATCTATATCACCAA
The DNA here is from genome assembly GCF_019320115.1 of Miscanthus floridulus. NCBI lineage: Eukaryota > Viridiplantae > Streptophyta > Magnoliopsida > Poales > Poaceae > Miscanthus > Miscanthus floridulus. The sequence continues at coordinate 11,766 of NW_027097608.1, read as the reverse complement.
CATGCATTATATATCACAAGCACACGCATCAATAAATCCATCGAAAATCCATCACAAATGCACCAAAGTTCAACATCACAAGTTTATTATTACAAGTTCAACATCACAAAGTTCAACATCCCTACTGCGGCGACGGAGACTGCAGGTGTGGCCCCCCGGACGCGAGTAGCCGCCGGTGACACGGTAGCGGGATTGTTTGAACCCGCCGACAGAGGCTGCACAAAAGAGAAGAGATTGCATGTGTTAGACTCAAAATTGAAAATTTCGGCAGCACCTCCCCTGCACGGGGAGGTTTCCAACCTGCAAGAAACAACGGCACGAAGGCCGACAATCACAACGGTACGAAGGCCGACAATCCCAACGGCCTAAAGGCCGAAAATCACAACGGCACGAAGACCGACAATCCCAATGGCACGAATGCATTAAACTTTTATACTCACAGGAGTGAAGTGTCGAGCTGGAGCTGGCAACTGCACTTGGACACCCGATGCTTGCCCGATGGTTTGCATGATCTGATACATGTCCGCCATCTGCTTCTTCGTGGCCTCCAGCTCTGCGGTCAGGTGCGCTTGCGTCTCCCTTGTCTCTGCCAGCTTGGGCTACAGTGTTTTAATCACATGTTTCAGTATTGCAAATCTGATCAATGTGTGTAACGTTCAATGTACGACGAGTGAAACCAGAATTACCTGAAGTTCGTCGACCCGCGACAGTATTGGAGTAGGCCGTGCACGTATGGGAAGGCTTCTGGCCGTGCTCCGTGCCCTCACGTCGGAGACAGAGGGTGCAGAGCTCGAGGAGTCGGCGCCGTCTGCAATCCACAACCGCTCGTGCTTCCTGCCTTGCCCTAGCCTCACGATCACCTCTGTCTCAAGGGGCTCAGTGCTCAGATTGTGATCTGAGCCATGGAGCGCCCTAACCGCCTCCACGTGGTCAGAGTAAGCCTGGGCAGTGGCATCCGGGTTGAAGACGACACTGGATTTCACCGGGCCCATGTGGGACACAGCCCATGCCCCAAACTCCGACACTGGCACGTCCGGGTGTGCCACCTCCTACGAGAAAGACGGCAAGATGATTAGAAATTAGGCAAAATTGAGCGTTAGAATAGATAAATGACATCTCGTACAAGTGCCCGCTTGAATGCGGGGAGGTTGTGGCTGCCTTGGTGGTGAGTTGCACTGGTCCTCAGTGCCCGCTTCCGCTTGCCTTGATCGTGCTTTGCGATGTACGCCGGGTCAAGGTACCTGTCCATGATCCTCGACCATGCCGATCTATGCGACATGCACCACGAGGCCGGCACCTACACATCATCAAGTGTTTGACATATAAGAAGATCAATTCTGGACCTACTAAATCTCAAAACGAATCAATATTATTCACCTACCTGAAGGTACTGCTCCTTAGTCAGCGCCACCTTTCTTGCGCTGGTTTTGTTGAGGGGCTCTTTCTTGATGGACCTGTAGTAGTCGACGTGGGCCTGGAGTCGCGCCTCGTGAATCATGTCGCCGACGTACTTCTTACAGGCTCCGTGTGCCGTCTGATCCGCCAGGGTCTCTCAACCTTCTTCGGCCTTGAAGTACCTCTGCATACAAACACGATGTATCTGTTCATTATTTCAATAAAAGACTTAACCAATGGAGGAGATGTATTGAGCTATGTTGTGAGACACTTACCCAAAAGTCCACCAAAACCCACTCCTGCTTGTTGTCATGCTCATCATCCGAGCCGAGCTTGTACTTGTCCCACGACCAGGCCGGCTCCCACCTCCCCTCTTTCAAGTCCACAAGGCCGGGGAAGTGTTTCCTGCATAGACATCCCAGGAAGGTAGCGGGGGTGCGTGGGGGGTCAAGAGCACCCGACAGAACTAGCCAGCCCCTGCATAAGTGATTAAGAAAAATTATCAGTTTCTCTTTTGATTTTCAACGTATCATATGAAGTACTAGTGATAACATCTATAGTTACTTACCTTCTTCCCATAGGACGAACCAGTGGGCGTCGGTCAGGAAGCGGAACCGGAGGAAGGCTTGTGGGACCTCGCAGGTAGGGAGCCGACTGAGCAGAACTGTCCTCGATCTGCTGAGTCCGTCATCCCCTGACGCAGTGTTTGTGGTCGTGCCCGTGGCCGCCACGTGGTCCTCCGGGGTAGGAGACAGGTCCTTCGGCTGGTCGAGAGCCGGTGGAGGAGGCGGGTCCCTCCTAGGGCAACCCCGGCCCCTCCCCCTCCCCTCCCCGTGCTGGGGCGACCCGGGCCTGCTCTCGCCGCTGGGGGCGAAGACGTCCCCTCGCCTCCATCAGGAGGGCGTAGCCTCTGGTACACCAAGAGCACCTGCCTCGGTGAACGGTTGCCCACCATCTTTGTTCTGTCACCTGTAATGTACAAAGAATTAACAACAAGCGTTAGTACATACATGTCAAATAGTTCAAAATGAATAAACATAACAAAATTTAATAAAAAACATAGTATTACATGGTTTAGGAATAATCTTCATGATTGGGGTCATAGGTCTCATCATCACTGTCAAAATTGTCCAAATGGGCAACACTATCCGAAGGTTCTGTGTCTTCTTCATTGTCTTTGCCTAAATGGAATCGCTCAAGTATTTGAATGTCCTTCGGATTTAGCACTACATCTCCAGGGTCCTCGTCATCAACCGTTTCATTGTCTACTTCCATGGCGGTCATCACACCGGGTAAGACTATCTCAAAGCTCCCTTGTTGCCCATTTGCTTAATAGAACTCTCCATCATATGTGTTTGTGTCGAAGGTGTAATCTTCATCGTTTGGAACAGGTAGTTTACCGTGCGAAGATACCTGGTGCACAATAGACCAACCCTTAAGATGGTCTTTGTCTTGGCACGCGTATGGCGTATGATACACCTACATGGCCTGTTGAGCCACAATATAGACATCTTTTCCTTTATAGACGGAATCATGCCTAATCTCGACTAGCCCAAGATGAGGGGTCTGTCTCGTTCGTCCAGGATCAAACCAGTGGCACTTGAATATGACAGGAGTAAGAGGTACTCGGCCCTCATATTCAAGTTCATAGATCTCCTCAATTATTCCGTAGTATTCGACGCCATTAGTGCCCGGCGTAAAAACTTGGCTGTTGGTGGTTTTCCGATCGGGCCGAGTCTGCTCGTGTCTTGACGTGTGGAAGCGATATCCGTTCACGTCATATCCGGTATATGACTTCGCCCTTAACTTGAAGCCGTTTGCAACCTGTCTCAACTTGTCACTCATGGACGCATTGGTTTGCGCCTGCAAGCTCAAGCATGATACATCGTTATACTATTGAAACGTACGAGCTACTAAGGAATATCGATGAACGTATGGCCTTTTGTTTGAACTAAGAAATGAAATCAGGCCTCCCAGCTCCCGCACCCTCTGAAAGAAGGGTATCATGTTCGTGCGGGGTAGGATCCCTTGATTGATGCCACTCTTGTCAAAACAAATTCCCTGTACCAAAGAGAATCAATGGGGTTCGATACAGAATAGTGACGTCGTATTGAAACAAGTTTGTTGAGAACTTACTTAATGAATGGCGCAACCTCGATAAGGTTGGTGAACACATATAGCGTGATTCTGCGCCACTCTTCTGGATCCAATCTCTTGGGGGTCGATCCACTTGCGCAGCCTAGTTGGCATTTGAAAAGGCTGAGGGTCGATTCAACTTTGCCAGCATTGTAACGAGGGGGTGGATTATGCTTGCTAGGAAGGTTTGGCTTGTAGTAGGATGTCGTGAAGTTTGCAACCTCCTCCCGAATGCTTGCCTCTGCAATGGAAGCCTCAATTCTGGCTTTATTTGTACATTTCTTACGAAGAGTCTTTAGACATCACTCGATTGGATAGCACCAATGGGCCTGCACGCCCCCCCAACCGTGCCTCGGTCGGGAGGTGCACAATCAGATGCTGCATCGGCAAGAAGAAGCTAGGTGGAAAGATCTTGTCAAGCTCATAGACCAACTCAGGTGCCATAGTTTCCAATTCTGTAATGATGGTCGAAGATAGCTCCTTGGCACAAAGCTGGCAAAGAAGTAGCTCAACTTTGCCAGCACTAGCCAGACATGCTCAGGGACATAGCCTCGAACCATCAACGAAAGTATCCGCTCAATCCATATGTGGTAGTCATGACTCTTCATCCCGTTGACTCGTAGAGTCTCTAAGTTCACTCCCCTGCTCAGATTCGCTGCATACCCATTAGGGTACATTAAATTCTTGATCCATCGAAGTACTTCCCTTGATCGATTTTCAAGACATAGGGGGGCCTAGGCCTTCTCCACTGCTTTCCTGTTGCAGGAGGCCACATCTCTAGGTTTGGCCTATCGCACAACGTCGTCAGGTCCATTCTAGCCTTAGGGTTGTCCTTAGACTTGTCAGTGTCCATGAGTGTTGCCCAAAGTACCTCAGCGATATTCTTTTCAGTGTGCATGACATCAATGTTATGGGGCAGTAGGAGGTCATCGAAATAGGGGAGCCTCGTCAAGCCGGACTTATGAGTCCACATATGTTGCTCACCATATCCCATGAAACCACCATCTTCGTTGGGCACGAGAGCATCTATCTGAGCACGAACCTCCGCCCTAGTCCTCAAGCGTGGTCTAGGGTCCATCACTTTGACACCTTTCATAAAGCTCTTGACGTCTTCTCTGAATGGATGGTCAAGAGGGAGGAATTGATGATGTTTGTCGAACGACGAATACTTGCCACCCTTCTTCAACCATATGAACCTCATAGCTTCCTTGCATATTGGGCATGGGAACTTCCCCTGAACACACCAGGCGCACATTAACCCATACGCCAGGAAGTCGTGCAGGGAGTAGTGGTACTAGGCGTGCATTTTAAAGCTAGTCTTCGTAGCTCGGTCGTATGTCCACACCCTTTGACCCAAGCATCGATCAACTCATCTATCACAGGCTCTATGAAGACACCCATATTACTCCTCGGGTGTCCAGGGATTATCAACGACAGGAACATGGTATGCCGTTGAAAGGAGACGTCGGGGGGGGAGATTCAGGGGGATGACGAACACGGGCCAACATGTGTATGGTGCAACCATCATGCCATATGGATTGAACCCATCTGTTGCCAGCGCGACACGTACATTACGAGCCTCCTCTGCTTTGAGAGGATGCTACGAATTGAAGTACTTCCATGCATCAGCATCGGATGGATGTACCATCTTCTCAGGATTGTATCGTGTGCCATTTTTGTGCCATGTCATCTGTTTCACGGATTCCTCGGTCATGAATAGCCGTTGGAGCCTCGGCAGGAATGGAAGGTGTCGTAGGACTCTCATGGGGATCTTAAGCTGCCTCTTCTGGCCATCGCCTGAGTCTACCTCCACGTACCTGGAGGATTTACACTTCGGGCAGTACTTTGTATCCGCGTGTTCTTTCCTAAATAGGACGCACCCCTTCGGACACACATGTATCTTGTCATACGGCATCTTAAGTGCAAGAAGGAGCTTCTCTGACTCGTACAAGTTCTTCGGCATAATGTGTGTCTTCGGTAGCATATCGCTCCACGCGGCCACCATCTTGTCGAAGCCTTCTCGACTTAGGTTTAACTCAGCCTTCAACCCCATTACGTGACCAATGGCATCCAGCTGAGAAACATTAGTATGATCGTGAAGGGGTCTCTGTGCCGAGTCCAACATCAGGTAGAAGGCATCTGCGGCAGCCTCCATCTCCTCCTTGTCACATCCTTCAGCGAACTGAGCTTGGTGCATGTCATCCAGCATGTCTGCTACCCCGGCATCATCATCAAAAGCCTCAAGCCGTGGTCTCACCACCTCCTCCCTGATATGATCGGCTTCACCATGGTGGATCCACCGGTGGTAGCCTGGAGTAAATCCAAACTTCACAATATGTTTACCCATGGTTAACCTATCTTTCCTTCTTCTGTTGTCACAACCGCTGCACGGACAAACCACTAGAGAATGGCCTCCAGCACTCTCGCCAAATGCATGCTGTAAGAATTCTTCGACCTTGACTATAAACAGCAAGTCGTAATCGTGCTCGTGTCTCCAGAGCGTGTACATCCACTCACGGTCCTCCATCCTTTAACAGACGTATCAGCACATATGAGTCACCATCAATTGCATCTACGCGGTGTCCCTACTCTCTAATAGGTGAGGATAGGTCCTAATCCCACCCACGGATCCGTAGATGAGGTTAGTTTCCATGCTCCGCTCCTATCCAAGACGGAATTTCGGCAGCACCTCCCCGCTGTTCTCCCGATACACGTCCTGCAAGGGAGAGTGTGTATCTGGAGAACAACAAGGGGTGATGTCGAAACACCGTCTTGGACCGGAGCGGACCATGGAAACTAACCCATCTACGCATCCACGGGCTGTCCAAAAAACATGGACAATCCAAAACAGAAACGCTCGTAGATATGCAAAGACCTGCATAACTCCAACCGTATCTCTTTCGGACGGGAGACGCCTAACTGGGATCAGCGACCTAAGACCATGATACAGATAGAGGGGTTATACCTAGGGTGCCGGTGAGGTCAGGCTAGTGGGGCTGTGGCGAGTCGGTGCAGTGGCGCCGCGACGCGGTGCAGGCAGACCCACAACGATGACGAAGACAATCGGGGCCACCGAGGTCCCTCCGCCAGGGCCTCCTCCTGCATAAAAAGGCAATACATTAGTGACAATTGAAAATTTCTGCAGAACCTCCCCTGCACGGGGAGGTTTCAAAAACCTGCAAAAAAGATCAGCACGAAGGCCAACATCCACAAGCAACGGCTCGATGGCCGAAAACCACATACAACAACTATTACTACTAACAAGGGCTCGATGGCCGACATCCATTGCACGATTTGAATAGAAAGGGAAGGGCGAACCTAGTGTGCTCATCGACGGTGGGCGGAGTCGGGAGCGGGGCGCCGAGGTCATGGCACCGCCGCTAACGAGGCGTGGACAGCGGCCGGGGCTCCTCCTCCCTTCTCCTCTCCACCTCCCTTCTCCTTCTTCCTCCTCCCTTCTCCTCTCCTCCCTCCCTTCTTCCTTCTTCCTTCTTCCTCCTCCCTTCTCCCTTCTTCCTCCTCTTCTCTTCCTCCTCTTCTCCCCTTCCCTTCTCTCCCTCCTCCCCTGCTCCTCCTACCTCCCATGCTCCTATGGGCGGTGTGGCCAGGGAAGGGACTGCCGAGACATGGCCGCCGCTACCGGATATGGCCGGCTGGCACCAGCCAGCCACCTCTGGGCGGTCGAGGCGAGGGAGGCCGGGCCGTGGAGAGCTACCGGGGCGGGGCGCGGCCGATGCGGCCGGCGACGGGCGTGGTCGCGAGCGAGGGCTGGCGGAGGGCATGGTCGCGGGCGAGGCCGGCCGAGGGCGCAGGCACGGGCGCGGCCGGCGGTGGGCGCGGGCGCACGCGGGCGCGAGGGCGGGGCTCGCCGCCGCCGGCGATTCGCCGGCGAGGGCGCGGCAGCGGCGGGGGTGGGCGTGGGGGAGCGGACGGGTGGCTGGGGGCGTGAGTTAGGGTTGGGCCGCGCGGGGGTTGGGCCGGTGGGATTTTAGTGCCCAGTTTTTTTTATTTCAACTTTACCGAGTGCCTCCTGGGCCGGCACCCCCATGGCACTCGACAATTTTTTTTTATTTTGGGCCCAATTTTTTTTCTAGGGCCTTTTGACAGTATTTCAAACTCTATTTTAAAATTTGGGGCAATTTTGACTTTTTTTGATATATTTCATTAGTTTATTTCGTTTCGTCGAATTTGTCGGGATATTTCAAATTTGAACTGCAGGTACATGGAATAATGGACTTTGGTCATCCAAAAATTGATACTCATGATATTTAGGGTATGTTTAGGCCGTATCCAGAAACTCACATGAAATCTCGAGCATCTCGTTGACGTAACATGTCGAGGTACTTGCTGGAAATGTGATTTTAAATTATATAAAATGCAAACGAAGTCCAAAAATCACGAAACTTATCGAGGCGTCGTTTTTGGCACATTTCCGGCAAGTACCTCGACATGTTACATCAACGAGATGCTCGAGATTTCATGTGAGTTCCTGGATACGGCCTAAACATACCCTAAATATCATGAGTATCAATTTTTGGATGACCAAAGTCCATTATTCCACGTACCTGCAGTTCAAATTTGAAATATCCCGAAAAATTCGATGAAACGAAATAAACTAATGAAATATATCAAAAAAGTCAAAATTGTCCCAAATTTTAAAATAGAGTTTGAAATACTGTCACAAGGCCCCAGAAAAAAATTTGGGCCCAAAATCAAACAAAAAAAATTTGCCGAGTGCCGGCCCAGGAGGCACTCGGCAAAATATGATTTTCAAAAATAAACAAAAATTGCCGAGTGTCTGGCGCTGGCACTCGGCAAAATAAGTTTTAAAAAATTAAAAAAAAATTGCCGAGTGCCCAAGGTTTACACTCGGCAAAATATGTTTTTAAAAAATAAAAAAAAATTGCCGAGTGCCTGGGTCTGGCTCTCGGCAAGTTTTAAAAAATAAAAAAAAAATTGCCGAGTGTCTATCTTTGGCACTCTGCAAAATATTTTTTTTAAAATAAAAAAAAATTTGCCGAGGGCCATGGGCTGGCACTAGGCAAAATATGTTTTAAAAAAAATATCGAGTGCCTGAGACTGGCACTCAGCAAAATAAGTTTTTAAAAATAAAAAAAAAATTGCCGAGTGCTAGCCGTTAGGCACTCGGCAAAATCTGACGGTAGGTGGCCGCTGTCACGGGCCGGCCACCTTTTGCCGAGTGGGATCTTTGCCGAGTGCCGCAGCACTCGGCAAAGCCCAGTTTTGCCGAGAGCCAGGCTTTACCGAGTGCCTGGCACCTTTGCCGAGTGCGGCACTCGGAAAAATATTGCTTTGCCGAGTGCCCCGATAAAAAGCACTCAGCAAAGTCCAGTTTTCCAGTAGTGAAAGCTGGCCAATATCTAGAGGTAAGGTGCCTGTGAATAGGTTGTTGTCAAGGGTAAGCTTTACAAGTTTTTGTAACGTCCCTAGCGACCATAAAGATATGGTCCCAGCTATGTGATTTCTGCCAATTGTAAGCCAACTGAGCTCTCGAGATAGGTTGGCGATCCTAATTGGCATAACACCTTCAAAGTTGTTTTGATCGAGGTCTAGTCTTGCAAGTTGCTACAGTTGGCTAAGGATGTGAGAAAATCTCAATCCCTAGGCTCTGTGGTTTGTAGTTCATTGTGCCCTACCGAGAAAATCTTCAGTTTACCATGAATACCAATATCCCGTGGGATCAAACCATGATATTGGTTTCCACGAAGAAGCAGATATTGGAGTTGAGATGCATTTGATAAGGAGGCTGGTGTTGGGCCCTCAAAGTAACTGGCCTCAAATGTGCCCAAAACAATTAGCTTGGGAAGCTTATAGCCAATATCATGTGGCAGTGATCCTGCAAGCTGGTTGAAGCAAAGCTTAATTACATTGATAGAAGAAATATTGAAGAGTGATGGAGGAACATGGCCGTCAAGCTTGCTATTCATTACATCAAAGATGTCAAGGTTGGTTAACTTACATAAATCTGCGGGGATGTTGCCACTGAAGTTGTTCTTAGCAAGATACAGCTGAGTCAATGATGTTAGGTTGCTCAGCCAGGCAGCCAGCTAAGGATTTGGCCCTGAAAGGAGTTCCTCCCAATACTAAGGGCCATTAGCGTTGTGACATTTATTAGTGTCGTTGCAATTTCACCAGTCAGACTGTTGTGGCTGACATTGAAAGTTTTGAGCTTTGATAAGCCACCCAGAGGAGCAGGGACAGAACCAGAGAAGTGGTTAGCACCCAAATTTATAGTATGAAGTTTTCTGCAATTGCCAAGGCTGGACGGAATAATACCTGTCAGGTTATTGGGCGACAGATAAATGAAATGGAGGTATGTGAGGTTGCCGATCTCTTGAGAGATGGTGCCTTCTAGGACATAGTCATGCAGATCAATAGCAGTGACATGGCTAGGATGGTGGCGGCCGCCGCAGCGCCAGTCCATCTGCAGAAATCAGGAACTGGATTGTTGGTGTCGTTGCTAGCTGCATCCCACGACGATAGCGCCCCTGTTGGGTCACTCGTTATGTGGGATTTGAGGGATAAGAGCGCCAAGAAATCACGGTGGCTACTAGTAGTAGATAGAGAGTTGGATGTAACCAAGAGGGTATTGGTGATAAGAGTGAGCATGGACATCTGCCATGTAATGGGCAGGAGATCATCTTATGGGTCTTCATTCATGTGGTGGTCTGCAGCTGCACTTCAGCAAGGTGATGGTTTTATTGTGGTGGTCTGTACTTTGCCGTGCTTGCCTGCTGTGCCTTCCATCCTGTGGAGTGGAAGCCGTTAAATAAAGCATGGATATCTGCACTGGTGACTGGTGGCCAAATCATCAACAAGAACCTGGTATCAAATTTTAAAGGATTAATACAACATTTTTTCTTCTGAAATGATTAAAACATATTTCATCTTTGAAAAGTAAAGAAGACATCTCTATGCCCTGTTCGTTGGGAGGAATTTGGAGGAATCTGGACGAATCTGAAGAAATTTATGAGAGCGTGAACAGTATTTTTCCGCCAGGAACAGTGAAATCCGGCTAAAAAAACCAGCCAGCCGAACGCAGCCAAATGAGGGAGAACCGTCAAACGTTGAACTATTCAAATGAGGTAAGCTATAGATAGAAAATCGCACTGTAGTCAAGTATGAAAGCTTAACAGAAGCAATAATTCAGTACTAGTAGAGAAGAAAGAAAAAAGTGTCACGTACAAATCATTATGGCATTCTAACACACGATGCTAGTAACAATATACTGGTTCAGGTCAGCACTAAGAAAGAAAAAAGTGTCACGTACAAATCATTATGGCATTCTAACACACGATGCTAGTAACAATATACTGGTTCAGGTCAGCACGCGCCTGAAGTACTTTGTGTCTTCGATACAGCCGGAGCTATTAAAGGTGTTCTTTTTCTTTCTTCAAGTTCTTGTAATAAAGACACTAAAAAAATGCCTCATATTATATTCATCACAAAAACAATGGATAATATAAAAGGATATTTTGACAATAAAAACGATTTCTAAAAAAACAAGAGTACGTAAGGACCAATGTATAATCGTCTCTTATTCCTTCACTCATCTACTGCCGTGGCTACGCCCATACCCGCCCCCTATACCCTGATCAAGGGTGGGAATCGCATTTGCATTAGGCGCAGCACAGGAGCACTCGGTTTGTTCGTGGACACATTTCTCTCTTTTTTTTTTTTTTTTTTTTTTTGCGAATGGACACATTTCTCGGATTACCGCGCCTTTGGTTAGATGGATGGATTGGCTGCTGTGTCAGCGTGAGTTTCTGTACGTCTTTATTTGTCGACGAAGTGGGAATTGTAGCCGCATCAGTCGGGCCTGCCTAGTCCAGTATATTATATAATATGATTCGGAGGCAGAAGGACAAGATCAACGAAGCCGTGCAGGGGTGTATGTATATCTTTGTTGTCGTGCGTTGGTCACTCTTTTTACGTGTCGGGGACTCATCGGCCTAACGCTCTCGCCTCTCGGCTCAACTGACCAAGATGCCGCCGCCGCCGCCGCCGTTGTCTGACATCTCTGCTGGAGATCGCCGGCCAGGTGCGCAGCCGCCTGCCAGACCGCCGCATCCGCTTCGCCACCATGCATGTTCTGCCAGACCGCCGCATCCGCTTCGCCTGCCAGTGGGTGCACACACTGAAATGACATTCTGCTGATTTCTATCCAATTTTATCATTATTTTTGTTCCAACCAAACTTTAATTCCCGTTTTAC
>NW_027097607.1:0-22785 GCF_019320115.1 Miscanthus floridulus | reverse complement strand
GAGATTTTTCTAAAAAATCCCTTATCATAGTCCACAAAGCAGCGTTTGTTTCGGTGAAATCTTGCAATTCCGTCGAAGATGTCTTGGTCCACCCGTCTTCCGAAACGAGCTAGATAAGGCAGGAGTGGCACACAGGAAGTTAGGCTGGACGGCTTAGATCATGTTAGTATCAATTACATCGCTTACCCACATCGTTAAGGTACACTGGTGGCCGTGACACCGGGGGACTGCCGATGCAGATTTGAGGGCAAATTTAAGACCTTGATGATCTTTGCCTTCTGGACATGGAATCGAGCTAGGTTTTTTTTCATGGCTGTAGAATTATAGGCCTCACCCTAGAGAACCTAAATTGGCAAAAGTGGGCCCCTAGAGATTTTTCTAAAAAATCCCTTGTCATAGTCCACGAAGCAGCGTTTGTTTCGGTGAAATCTTGCAATTCCATCGAAGATGTCTTAGTCCACCCGTCTTCCGAAACGAGCTGGGTAAGGCAGGAGTGGCACACAGGAAGTTAGGCTGGACAGCTTAGATCATGTTAGTATCAATTACATCGCTTACCCACGTCGTTAAGGTACACTGGTGGCCGCGACACCTGGGGGACTACCGATGCAGATTTGAGGGCAAATTTAAGACCTTGAGATCTTTGCCTTCCGGACATGGAATCGAGCTAGGTTTTTTTTCACGGCTGCAGAATTACAGGCCTCACCCTATTGTACCTGAATTGGCAAAAGTGGGCCCCTAGGAGATTTTTCTAAAAAATCCCTTATCATAGTCCACGAAGCAGCGTTTGTTTCAGTGAAATCTTGCAATTCCGTCGAAGATGTCTTGGTCCACCCGTCTTCCGAAACGAGCTGGGTAAGGCAGGAGTGGCACACAGGAAGTTAGGCTGGACGGCTTAGATCATGTTAGTATCAATTACATCGCTTACCCATGTTGTTAAGGTACACTGGTGGCCACGACACCGGGGGACTGCCGATGCAGATTTGAGATCAATTTTAAGACCTTGAGATCTTTGCCTTCCGGACATGGAATCGAGCTAGGTTTTTTTTCCCAGCTGCAGAATTACAGGCCTCACCCTAGAGAACCTGAATTGGCAAAAGTGGGCCCTTGGAGATTTTTCTAAAAAATCCCTTATCATAGTCCACAAAGCAGCGTTTGTTTCGGTGAAATCTTGCAATTCCGTCGAAGATGTCTTGGTCCACCCGTCTTCCGAAACGAGCTAGGATAAGGCAGGAGTGGCACACAGGAAGTTAGGCTGGACGGCTTAGATCATGTTAGTATCAATTACATCGCTTACCCACATCGTTAAGGTACACTGGTGGCCGTGACACCGGGGGACTGCCGATGCAGATTTGAGGGCAAATTTAAGACCTTGTGATCTTTGCCTTCTGGACATGGAATCGAGCTAGGTTTTTTTTCATGGCTGTAGAATTATAGGCCTCACCCTAGAGAACCTAAATTGGCAAAAGTGGGCCCCTAGAGATTTTTCTAAAAAATCCCTTGTCATAGTCCACGAAGCAGCATTTGTTTCGGTGAAATCTTGCAATTCCATCGAAGATGTCTTAGTCCACCCGTCTTCCGAAACGAGCTGGGTAAGGCAGGAGTGGCACACAGGAAGTTAGGCTGGACAGCTTAGATCATGTTAGTATCAATTACATCGCTTACCCACAGTCGTTAAGGTACACTGGTGGCCGCGACACCTGGGGGACTACCGATGCAGATTTAGAGGGCAAATTTAAGACCTTGAGATCTTTGCCTTCCGGACATGGAATCGAGCTAGGTTTTTTTTCACGGCTGCAGAATTACAGGCCTCACCCTATGAGAACCTGAATTGGCAAAAGTGGGCCCCTAGAGATTTTTCTAAAAAATCCCTTATCATAGTCCACGAAGCAGCGTTTGTTTCAGTGAAATCTTGCAATTCCAGTCGAAGATGTCTTGGTCCACCCGTCTTCCGAAACGAGCTGGGTAAGGCAGGAGTGGCACACAGGAAGTTAGGCTGGACGGCTTAGATCATGTTAGTATCAATTACATTGCTTACCCATGTCGTTAAGGAACACTGGTGGCCACGACACCGGGGGACTACCGATGCAGATTTGAGATCAATTTAAGACCTTGAGATCTTTGCCTTCCGGACATGGAATCGAGCTAGGTTTTTTTTCATGGCTGTAGAATTACAGGCCTCACCCTAGAGAACCTGAATTGGCAAAAGTGGGCCCCTAGAGATTTTTCTAAAAAATCCCTTATCATAGTCCACAAAGCAGCAGTTTGTTTCGCTGAAATCTTGCAATTCCGTCGAAGATGTCTTGGTCCACCCGTCTTCCGAAACGAGCTGGGTAAGGTAGGAGTGGCACACAGGAAGTTAGGCTGGACAGGCTTAGATCATGTTAGTATCAATTACATTCGCTTACCCACGTCGTTAAGGTACACTGGTGGCCGCGACACTGGGGGACTACCGATGCAGATTTGAGGGCAAATTTAAGACCTTGAGATCTTTGCCTTCCGGACATGGAATCGAGCTAGGTTTTTTTTCACGGCTGCAGAATTACAGGCCTCACCCTATTGTACCTGAATTGGCAAAAGTGGGCCCCTGGAGATTTTTCTAAAAAATCCCTTATCATAGTCCACGAAGCAGCGTTTGTTTCAGTGAAATCTTGCAATTCCATCGAAGATGTCTTGGTCCACCCGTCTTCCGAAACGAGCTGGGTAAGGCAGGAGTGGCACACAGGAAGTTAGGCTGGACGGCTTAGATCATGTTAGTATCAATTACATCGCTTACCCATGTTGTTAAGGTACACTGGTGGCCACGACACCGGGGGACTGCCGATGCAGATTTGAGATCAATTTTAAGACCTTGAGATCTTTGCCTTCCGGACATGGAATCGAGCTAGGTTTTTTTTTCCCGCCTGCAGAATTACAGGCCTCACCCTAGAGAACCTGAATTGGCAAAAGTGGGCCCTTGGAGATTTTTCTAAAAAATCCCTTATCATAGTCCACAAAGCAGCATTTGTTTCGGTGAAATCTTGCAATTCCGTCGAAGATGTCTTGGTCCACCCGTCTTCCGAAACGAGCTAGATAAGGCAGGAGTGGCACACAGGAAGTTAGGCTGGACGGCTTAGATCATGTTAGTATCAATTACATCGCTTACCCACATCGTTAAGGTACACTGGTGGCCGTGACACCGGGGGACTGCCGATGCAGATTTGAGGGCAAATTTAAGACCTTGATGATCTTTGCCTTCCGGACATGGAATCGAGCTAGGTTTTTTTTCATGGCTGTAGAATTACTAGGCCTCACCCTAGAGAACCTGAATTGGCAAAAGTGGGCCCCTAGAGATTTTTCTAAAAAATCCCTTGTCATAGTCCACGAAGCAGCGTTTGTTTCGGTGAAATCTTGCAATTCCATCGAAGATGTCTTAGGTCCACCCAGTCTTCCGAAACGAGCTGGGTAAGGCAGGAGTGGCACACAGGAAGTTAGGCTGGACAGCTTAGATCATGTTAGTATCAATTACATCGCTTACCCACGTCGTTAAGGTACACTGGTGGCCACGACACCGGGGGACTACCGATGCAGATTTGAGGGCAAATTTAAGACCTTGAGATCTTTGCCTTCCGGACATGGAATCGAGCTAGGTTTTTTTTCACGGCTGCAGAATTACAGGCCTCACCCTATTGTACCTGAATTGGCAAAAGTGGGCCCCTGGAGATTTTTCTAAAAAATCCCTTATCATAGTCCACGAAGCAGCGTTTGTTTCAGTGAAATCTTGCAATTCCGTCGAAGATGTCTTGGTCCACCCGTCTTCCGAAACGAGCTGGGTAAGGCAGGAGTGGCACACAGGAAGTTAGGCTGGACGGCTTAGATCATGTTAGTATCAATTACATCGCTTACCCATGTTGTTAAGGTACACTGGTGGCCACGACACCGGGGGACTACCGATGCAGATTTGAGATCAATTTTAAGACCTTGAGATCTTTGCCTTCCGGACATGGAATCGAGCTAGGTTTTTTTTCCCAGCTGCAGAATTACAGGCCTCACCCTAGAGAACCTGAATTGGCAAAAGTGGGCCCTTGGAGATTTTTCTAAAAAATCCCTTATCATAGTCCACAAAGCAGCGTTTGTTTCGGTGAAATCTTGCAATTCCGTCGAAGATGTCTTGGTCCACCCGTCTTCCGAAACGAGCTAGATAAGGCAGGAGTGGCACACAGGAAGTTAGGCTGGATGGCTTAGATCATGTTAGTATCAATTACATCACTTACCCACATCGTTAAGGTACACTGGTGGCCGTGACACCGGGGGACTGCCGATGCAGATTTGAGGGCAAATTTAAGACCTTGTGATCTTTGCCTTCTGGACATGGAATCGAGCTAGGTTTTTTTTCATGGCTGTAGAATTATAGGCCTCACCCTAGAGAACCTAAATTGGCAAAAGTGGGCCCCTAGAGATTTTTCTAAAAAATCCCTTGTCATAGTCCACGAAGCAGCATTTGTTTCGGTGAAATCTTGCAATTCCATCGAAGATGTCTTAGGTCCACCCGTCTTCCGAAACGAGCTGGGTAAGGCAGGAGTGGCACACAGGAAGTTAGGCTGGACAGCTTAGATCATGTTAGTATCAATTACATCGCTTACCCACGTCGTTAAGGTACACTGGTGGCCGCGACACCGGGGGACTACCGATGCAGATTTGAGGGCAAATTTAAGACCTTGAGATCTTTGCCTTCCGGACATGGAATCGAGCTAGGTTTTTTTTCACGGCTGCAGAATTACAGGCCTCACCCTATAGTAACCTGAATTGGCAAAAGTGGGCCCCTAGAGATTTTTCTAAAAAATCCCTTATCATAGTCCACGAAGCAGCAGTTTGTTTCAGCTGAAATCTTGCAATTCCGTCGAAGATGTCTTGGTCCACCCGTCTTCCGAAACGAGCTGGGTAAGGCTAGGAGTGGCACACAGGAAGTTAGGCTAGACGGCTTAGATCATGTTAGTATCAATTACATCGCTTACCCACTGTCGTTAAGGTACACTGGTGGCCGCGACACCGGGGGACTGCCGATGCAGATTTGAGATCAATTTAAGACCTTGAGATCTTTGCCTTCCGGACATGGAATCGAGCTAGGTTTTTTTTCATGGCTGCAGAATTACAGGCCTCACCCTAGAGAACCTGAATTGGCAAAAGTGGGCCCCTGGAGATTTTTCTAAAAAATCCCTTATCATAGTCCACGAAGCAGCATTTGTTTCGGTGAAATCTTGCAATTCCGTCGAAGATGTCTTGGTCCACCCGTCTTCCGAAACGAGCTGGGTAAGGCTAGGAGTGGCACACAGGAAGTTAGGCTGGACAGCTTAGATCATGTTAGTATCAATTACATCGCTTACCCACGTCGTTAAGGTACACTGGTGGCCGCGACACCTGGGGGACTGCCGATGCAGATTTGAGGGCAAATTTAAGACCTTGAGATCTTTGCCTTCCGGACATGGAATCGAGCTAGGTTTTTTTTCACTGGCTGCAGAATTACAGGCCTCACCCTATGAGAACCTGAATTGGCAAAAGTGGGCCCCTGGAGATTTTTCTAAAAAATCCCTTATCATAGTCCACGAAGCAGCGTTTGTTTCAGGTGAAATCTTGCAATTCCATCGAAGATGTCTTGGTCCACCCGTCTTCCGAAACGAGCTGGGTAAGGCAGGAGTGGCACACAGGAAGTTAGGCTGGACGGCTTAGATCATGTTAGTATCAATTACATCGCTTACCCACGTTGTTAAGGTACACTGGTGGCCACGACACCGGGGGACTGCCGATGCAGATTTGAGATCAATTTTAAGACCTTGAGATCTTTGCCTTCCGGACTATGGAATCGAGCTAGGTTTTTTTTCCCAGCCTGCAGAATTACAGGCCTCACCCTAGAGAACCTGAATTGGCAAAAGTGGGCCCTTGGAGATTTTTCTAAAAAATCCCTTATCATAGTCCACAAAGCAGCGTTTGTTTCGGTGAAATCTTGCAATTCCGTCGAAGATGTCTTGGTCCACCCGTCTTCCAAAACGAGCTAGATAAGGCAGGAGTGGCACACAGGAAGTTAGGCTGGACGGCTTAGATCATGTTAGTATCAATTACATCGCTTACCCACATCGTTAAGGTACACTGGTGGCCGTGACACCGGGGGACTGCCGATGCAGATTTGAGGGCAAATTTAAGACCTTGTGATCTTTGCCTTCTGGACATGGAATCGAGCTAGGTTTTTTTTCATGGCTGTAGAATTATAGGCCTCACCCTAGAGAACCTAATTGGCAAAAGTGGGCCCCTAGAGATTTTTCTAAAAATCCCTTGTCATAGTCCACGAAGCAGCGTTTGTTTTCGGTGAAATCTTGCAATTCCATCGAAGATGTCTTAGTCCACCCGTCTTCCGAAACGAGCTGGGTAAGGCAGGAGTGGCACACAGGAAGTTAGGCTGGACAGCTTAGATCATGTTAGTATCAATTACATCGCTTACCCACGTCGTTAAGGTACACTGGTGGCCACGACACCGGGGGACTACCGATGCAGATTTGAGGGCAAATTTAAGACCTTGAGATCTTTGCCTTCCGGACATGGAATCGAGCTAGGTTTTTTTTCACGGCTGCAGAATTACAGGCCTCACCCTATTGTACCTGAATTGGCAAAAGTGGGCCCCTGGAGATTTTTCTAAAAAATCCCTTATCATAGTCCACGAAGCAGCGTTTGTTTCAGTGAAATCTTGCAATTCCGTCGAAGATGTCTTGGTCCACCCGTCTTCCGAAACGAGCTGGGTAAGGCAGGAGTGGCACACAGGAAGTTAGGCTAGACGGCTTAGATCATGTTAGTATCAATTACATCGCTTACCCATGTTGTTAAGGTACACTGGTGACCACGACACCGGGGGACTACCGATGCAGATTTGAGATCAATTTTAAGACCTTGAGATCTTTGCCTTCCGGACATGGAATCGAGCTAGGTTTTTTTTCACGGCTGCAGAATTACAGGCCTCACCCTAGAGAACCTGAATTGGCAAAAGTGGGCCCATAGAGATTTTTCTAAAAAATCCCTTATCATAGTCCACAAAGCAGCATTTGTTTCGCTGAAATCTTGCAATTCCGTCGAAGATGTCTTGGTCCACCCGTCTTCCGAAACGAGCTGGGTAAGGTAGGAGTGGCACACAAGAAGTTAGGCTGGACAGCTTAGATCATGTTAGTATCAATTACATCGCTTACCCACGTCGTTAAGGTACACTAGTGGCCGCGACACTGGGGGACTACCGATGCAGATTTGAGGGCAAATTTAAGACCTTGAGATCTTTGCCTTCCGGACATGGAATCGAGCTAGGTTTTTTTTCACGGCTGCAGAATTACAGGCCTCACCCTATTGTACCTAAATTGGCAAAAGTGGGCCCCTGGAGATTTTTCTAAAAAATCCCTTATCATAGTCCACGAAGCAGCGTTTGTTTCAGTGAAATCTTGCAATTCCATCGAAGATGTCTTGGTCCACTCATCTTCCGAAACGAGCTGGGTAAGGCAGGAGTGGCACACAAGAAGTTAGGCTGGACGGCTTAGATCATGTTAGTATCAATTACATCGCTTACCCATGTTGTTAAGGTACACTGGTGGCCACGACACCGGGGGACTGCCGATGCAGATTTGAGATCAATTTTAAGACCTTGAGATCTTTGCCTTCCGGATATGGAATCGAGCTAGGTTTTTTTTCCCAGCCATAGAATTACAGGCCTCACCCTAGAGAACCTGAATTGGCAAAAGTGGGCCCTTGGAGATTTTTCTAAAAAATCCCTTATCATAGTCCACAAAGCAGCGTTTGTTTCGGTGAAATCTTGCAATTCCATCGAAGATGTCTTGGTCCACCCGTCTTCCGAAACGAGCTAGATAAGGCAGGAGTGGCACACAAGAAGTTAGGCTGGACGGCTTAGATCATGTTAGTATCAATTACATCGCTTACCCACATCGTTAAGGTACACTAGTGGCCGTGACACCGGGGGACTGCCGATGTAGATTTGAGGGCAAATTTAAGACCTTGTGATCTTTGCCTTCTGGACATGGAATCGAGCTAGGTTTTTTTTCATGGCTGTAGAATTATAGGCCTCACCCTAGAGAACCTAAATTGGCAAAAGTGGGCCCCTAGAGATTTTTCTAAAAAATCCCTTGTCATAGTCCACGAAGCAGCATTTGTTTCGGTGAAATCTTGCAATTCCATCGAAGATGTCTTAGTCCACCCGTCTTCCGAAACGAGCTGGGTAAGGCAGGAGTGGCACATAGGAAGTTAGGCTGGACAGCTTAGATCATGTTAGTATCAATTACATCGCTTACCCATGTCGTTAAGGTACACTGGTGGCCGCGACACTGGGGGACTACCGATGCAGATTTGAGGGCAAATTTAAGACCTTGAGATCTTTGCCTTCCGGACATGGAATCGAGCTAGGTTTTTTTTCACGGCTGCAGAATTACAGGCCTCACCCTATTGTAACCTGAATTGGCAAAAGTGGGCCCCTAGAGATTTTTCTAAAAAATCCCTTATCATAGTCCACGAAGCAGCGTTTGTTTCAGTGAAATCTTGCAATTCCGTCGAAGATGTCTTGGTCCACCCGTCTTCCGAAATGAGCTGGGTAAGGCAGGAGTGGCACACAGGAAGTTAGGCTAGATGGCTTAGATCATGTTAGTATCAAATACATCGCTTACCCATGTTGTTAAGGTACACTGGTGGCCACGACACCGGGGGACTGCCGATGCAGATTTGAGATCAATTTTAAGACCTTGAGATCTTTGCCTTCCGGATATGGAATCGAGCTAGGTTTTTTTTCCCAGCCGCAGAATTACAGGCCTCACCCTAGAGAACCTGAATTGGCAAAAGTGGGCCCTTGGAGATGTTGATGCAAAAGTGATCTGCAAACACAAAGGGCTAATACCCGAATCGATATCCAAAGCGTGCCAGTCGATTTGACCTGTTAATCGACAAGGATGAAGAAACGAACACTTTGGTCCTGACAACAGCGATACGCCCGGAAGCCACGGCCAAGAGGTGTTCACGCGGAACTCGAGAATCGCCGAAGATCGCACTGAAGCGATGCAGCTCGCCGAATCAATGAGAACTCGTAAAAAGAAAAATATGCAAATTGACGAAGTCGCCGAAAAGTAGATGCAAGTAGAAGTAAAAGTTGGTTTTGATATTGATTGATGTTATCTATTACATTGCCCTTTACTCCATATTTATACCCTGATCTAAAGAGACACAACCAAACACAACTAGGACACTAATCCCGTATCTAAGGAAACACGTGACTCTTACACGAATCATAACCTAACAAATACAAAAAAGGAAACCAACTCCTATCTATTTCCCTGTCCGCCTTAATTACGATGGAAATCTCACTGTCCTCCTTCTCATCGGCATACTCCCTATTTCATCGGCAGTAGGCTTCAAGTCTTCCTTCATCGGCATACTCCCTGCTTCATCGGCAGTAGTCTTCAAGTCTTCCTTCATCGGCATACTCCCTGTTTCATCGGCAGTAGTCTTTAAGTCTTCCTTCATCGGCATACTCCCTGTTTCATCGGCAGTAGTCTTTAAGTCTTCCTTCATCGGCATCGACAACAACTCCTCCAACCTCATCGGCAACGCCCGAGTCCAAATCAACCTTTCCATCGATCATCACCAACTATCGGCAACCATTTTTACAAACTGGCTTTCATTGGCTATCGAAGTATTCAATAACTTTCCCCTTGCCGATTGGTCCACTCCGATTATTCTGACATGTGCAAAAAACGGTGTCAACACATGCCCCCCAATTTCGGAGTATAAAACCATTAATGCTCCGAAATTTACTCCAGATAACGCTTGCCTTTGCCCAATTACCGTAACTCATTCTCCAAGCCAAAACTTGATTTGTTATCAAATCCAATCAAATCTAATCTTGATCCACGCACTTCAGTAAATATCGCACAATCGCCAACCACTCTTGCCTTGATTGAGATACCAAAATAACAACCCATCGGCAAGATCCTAACATGATAATGCTGCCATTTTAAGAATTAAAATATCATGTATCAATATCCCTTCCAAGTCATGATTACTTGTTATTAACTCATCTGTACAATCCCCTGATTATCGCGCGAATAGTTACCATATCCCCCTGCACCGCCTTGACCTATATGCGCGCGTCATAGAGATAAGTCCAAAATACCCTTATCCTGGCCGGCTTATAAATAGATTTCTCCAGAACCCTCATTTTCTATCTTCAGCCTCCAATCCTTGGCATTCTCTCTCTCCGGCGGCGACTCCGACGAACAATCGCGCGACCTCAACCAACAAGAACCCTTCTCCAGGCGCTAACTTCAAGTCCCCGGCTCGTATCTCTACCTTCCTCAAGACAATGGCCATCAACTTCGACGTCCCCGCGGTTTCGCTCCACTTCCATTACCTTTTACTTTGATCTTTTTGCAAATTTATTCAGTTGGTGATTTTTCCTTTCTTCTGTCTTCTGGATTCCATAACCTTAGGAACTGCGCAACAAATTAGTTATCCCAACCGATCAGCCACACGTCCAATGCCTTGGACCAATGGGCAACCCAGATCCAACCGATCTGATCAACGCAGAGGTTAACAGAATCCCCTTTAGAGCCCAAAATTTCTCTCTGAACTTGTGGAAAGACACATTCCGATCTTGGCCCAAAACCACCAAAGGGTGGAAAGATTGGTATTTGAGGGTTAATAGATCGATGCAAGTATACTGGGTAGAGCGAAAGTTAGACCAATGTATCAGGCTCTCTATTGCCGATATGCAGAAAAATGAATCAATGATAATTGCAGCTGCTTATTTCTGGTCAGATACGACCAATACTTTTATGTTTGGACATGGCCCAGCTACCCCTACCCTTGCCGATGTCCACATGCTTACTGGCTTGGACATCTCAACTGCCGATGAAGGCTCCATCTATGGTAGAAAGCCTGAATATAGAGTGAATACCCGTAACATCAGGCGGTTGGACAGGATATATTCAAGAATACCAGAAAACCTGGGACACCTAGCCAGAGGGAACATGCCACATTCCTGAATATGTGGTTAGAAAAATTTATCTTCTGTGGCCGATCAGTAGGACCAACCAACGCCTTCCTCCCTGCAGCTGAACTTCTGGCTAATGGCGTAAGGTTTCCTCTTGGCCGATACCTTCTGAGCTCTACTTATCATCTTCTTCACCAAGTGTCTCAGAAACTTCCTGCTTGGCGAATCCTATCGGCAACCTGGGAGGCCCGTGGTGGTTATCAACATGTGGCTGAATGCCCATATGCACAAACGTTTGCAATGGGACTTTTTTGCTCAACAATTCCCACGAGAAATTGCTGAAGATTATGTGCTCGGGGATGATGAATCGGCAACACGATCACCCCTCAATTTTGGTGAAGCCATAATTGTCCTTCCTGGAACAGAAGCCAACGAAGACCAAATCGGCAGATTCTTTCAAAGCTTCTATAATGGTCCTTTCTCGTGATCATAGGGCCTGGGTGCCTTATATCGACGAAGAAAACAGATTCCCCCTTCTTTTCAACTTTGCCGATGACACTCTGAATCAAGATAATGAGCTCATGATGGCTATCATCACTCCCAGGGCA
Organism: Miscanthus floridulus; assembly: GCF_019320115.1. Lineage (NCBI taxonomy): Eukaryota > Viridiplantae > Streptophyta > Magnoliopsida > Poales > Poaceae > Miscanthus > Miscanthus floridulus. The sequence continues at coordinate 11,181 of NW_027097607.1, read as the reverse complement.
ATTCCAGTAAACACATTTGGCAGCGGGAAAAACACCAACATCACATATGAATTTTACAACCCATCGGCAGTATCCCGCCAATTGGCTTTTGGGCAACTGCCAATCAAACTCTGCTTTGCCGATGTGATCAAACCCAGGGAAACAATCACCTGCGGAACAGACTGGAACAAGGTAGTACAACTTTCTCCTGATGCCGATACCACAGATATTGATTTATCCACCTAGACACCAATATCTTTCATCACCGAGTCATACAAGCAATGGTGGCGAGAGTGGAAAGAGCAACTGTTCGCGACTTCTGTTCACACATATCGGCACATGATCGATTCTGAATATGCCATCCCTGACGACGCGGTAAGTTTCCTTGAACTCCCTTCTGCTTTTCCTTTCATTTATCAGTAACTGATTCCCTTGTAACAGGTTAACCACCCAGCACCATCGGTGAGCAAAAGTGGGAAACCCTTCAACCTCCGGCCTATTTCCCCAACATCGCCGATCGGTTACAACGCTCCCACCTTAGCCGCTTTGACCCACCAGAAGATTCGTACCAAGACCATCACTTTTAAGTCCAAATTGGCTACATCCAGGGCTACTCCATCGGCTGCTGCTACAACCTTGGTCAAAGCCTTTAAGGTAACAACCTTGCTTATTTTCACTTATGCCGATCACAAACTATATTAACCTTAATCATCAGGGGGTAAGAGCTGCTACTGGATCATCATCGGCAATTCCGCCGATATCAAGCACCACTCCTTCAGAGGTAGCTTCTTGACTTTACATTTTATCTGTTAAATATCATATCTTACACTTGTTTTACAGCAACAACTGGGTCACATCGGCAAACGTACCAGATGCCCAAGCTTCACAACCAACAAGTGTCGATGCCCCCCAGCCAATCATTGCCGATGTTCCAAGCAAAGCGCAAAGCTTCAACAGATACTGAAGCACAGCCAAAACGACAAAGGTCTATGCCGATCCCTACATCTGCCCCAACTGTCATCGGTCATCATACCTCAAGAGCCCACCACCGATGAAGTCACAGAGGATATCCCATCGGCAAGCTCAGCCGATCCACACGACATACTCCAGGTTGCTTCCTCCAGTCAAGCACAGGAAATTGCCTTGAAACAGGTAAACCGATCAACCTATCTGATTTTACAATACTCATACTTACCCCTGATTGATCTCCTTGTCTTTCTTTCAGGAACAAGATTCCCCGAACAGCCTATTTTCCTTTGCCATTGACATTTCTGACGACGATGGAGAGGAAACAAGTTCTTCCCTTGCACTGGGAACAATATCGGCAGAGACTAAATCCAAGTTGGAAACCCTCCTTGAACTTGCTACAGCAAAGTACCTGCCCAACTGGTAGATGATTCGGACCCCGCAAAGGCAATTTTCAAAACAATTCGTGGCCAGGTCCCTGCCGATGTTGAAGAAATACTCTTCCCAGCAGCTCACTTAGAAAGCCGTCAACTGCAATATCAACGGGCTGCTCAGCGCATTGCCGATAGAGCAGCTCAAGCTCAACTTAAAGAAGAGATGCTACAACTGAAACAAATCGCTGATGAGAAGCACAAGGGCATCGTCAACTTGCAGACTTCGGGCTGCTGCACTTAAGCAGAAAATCTTGGATCTATCGGCAAGGAAGGCAGCTCTATTGGCCTGAATTGAAAGACATCGATGCAGCCTTAACTCATGCTCAACAAGAAGAAAGCCAGCTACCCAATGCCGTCAAAGCCCTTCAGCAAGAAAGAGATATCCAAGCTCGCAAAGCTTTAGCCATGAAGAAGAAACTCAAAGCCTGTGGAGGGTGCTGCCGATGACGATATCAAAGAAATGGAAGAAGCCGACCAGATTCAGCCTGCGTGCGATATTAGCTATCCAATCCTTGCTGAACGTGTAATCTTATTTATTGTATCGGCACTTTATGAGACATTGATACCCTTGCATAATTCTAGCCGATAGTATTGTTATCGGCACTTATACTTTTATGCATCTGTCCAGATACTAGGGTAATATTTCTTTAGATATTTTCCATTTAACGCTCTGGGAAACACAACCCCTTCGAGGGTTTCTAAAATATATGCATTACCAGGAATAGACTGATTTATCCGATATGGACCTTCCCAATTAGGAGACCACTTTCCAAACTTTGAACTTTTAGTCCCAATCGGTAAAATCAATTTCCAGACCAGATCTCCATCGGCAAACTCTTTTACTTTCACCTTCTTGTCATACCATCTAGCTACTCTTTTCTTATTTTCTTCAATACTAACTAAAGCCCTTAACCGATGACCCTGCCACATCTTCCAACTCATCTTTCATAAGAGTATTATACTCATCGGCTGTCAGCTGATTTTGAGAACGTATTCGTCTAGAGCCAACCTTAATTTCCCAAGGCAATACTGCATCGTGTCCATATACTAACTGATAAGGCGTTACTTTGGTTGCACCATGGCATGACATCCGATATGACCACAAGGCTTCATTTAATACTGTATGCCACCTCCTAGGATTTTCTTCAATTTTGCGCTTAATAAGTTTGATGATCCCTTTGTTAGAAGCCTCAGCTTGACCATTAGCTTGAGCATAATATGGAGAAGAATTTAAAATTTTAATTCCCATACCTACAGCAAACTCATCAAATTCTCCCGATGTAAACATAGTACCCTGATCGGTAGTGATAGTCTGAGGAATACCAAATCGGTAAACAATATGCTCTTTCACAAAATCAATCATATTGACCGATGTAACCCTTTTTAGAGGAATTGCCTCAACCCACTTTGTGAAATAATCGGTAGCAACCAGAATAAATTTATGTCCTTTACTCGATGGTGGATAAATCTGACCAATGAGATCAATAGCCCATCCCCGGAACGGCCATGGTTTGATTATAGGATTCATAGCCGATGCAGGCGCCCTTTGAATATTACCAAACTTTTGACACCCCTGGCATCCCTTAAAATATTTAAAACAATCTTCAAGAATAGTCGGCCAATAGTACCCATTCCTTCTGATCATCCATTTCATCTTAAAAGCCGATTGATGTGCCCCACATACTCCTTCATGAATTTCACCCATCAAGCTTTTCGATTCATCATTGCTAACACATCTGAGTAAAACTCCATCTATAGTTCGATAATATAATTCATCATCGAGGAGCACATATTTGGTAGCTTGGAACCTTATACGTCTCTCGACCTTCCTACATGGATCCTTCAAATAATCGACAATCTCTTTCCTCCAGTCATCGGTATCAACTGCCGATGTTAGCACTTCCTGAATGGTCTGATACCCTGAAGCATGCTGAGCTAGTCGATTAGCTTCCTCATTATGCAATCGAGAGATATGCTCAAGACGAAAATCTCTAAATCCTTTCAATAATTGCAAACACCTTTCATAATACGAAATCAAGGCTTCACTTCGGCATTCATAAATTCCAACCAATTGATTTATAACTAGCATAGAGTCACCAAAGATTTCAACAACATCGGCACGTATCTCCTTCAGCAATTCTAACCCCTTTATCAAGGCTTGGTATTCAGCTTGATTATTTGTCGCTGTAGCATCAATCGGCAATGAAAACTCATACTTCTTTCCTTGAGGTGAAATTAACACAATGCCGATACCTGCTCCTTCACCACATGTGGACCCATCGAAGAAAAGTGTCCAGGGAGCAATCTTCAGAGAATCCACCGTGTTACAATGCTGAGTGACAAAATCAGCCATCACTTGCCCTTTAACTGCCTTAGCTGATTTGTAGCGTAGCTCAAATTCTGATAATGCTAAAATCCACTTGCCGATTCTACCACTTAATATCGGCATTGACAACATATACTTGACCACATTGTCTTTGCATATGACCGTGCATTCGGCAGATAACAAATAATGCCTTAATTTGATACAAGAAAAGTATAAGCACAGACACAATTTCTCGATAGCCGAATACCTCGTCTCAGCATCCACTAATCTTCTGCTCAAATAATAAATAACACGTTCTTTCCCTTCAAATTCTTGAATAAGAGCTAAACCGATAACTGCATCATCAGCTGACAAATATAACCTGAAAGGCTTCCCATGTTGAGGTGGAACTAGCACTAGAGGATTTGATAAATATTTCTTAATTTCATCAAGGGCTAATTGCTGTTCAACTCCCCATACAAATTCCTGATCAGCTTTTAATTTAAGTAGTGGGCTGAAAGCCTTGATCTTACCCGACAGATTAGATATGAATCTTCTAATGAAATTAATCTTACCGATCAAAGATTGCAATTCAGTCTTATTGGCAGGAGCAATCACCTTGTTAATTGCATCAATAGACTTCCTACTGATTTCAATGCCCCGTTGATGCACCATAAAACCCAAGAATTGTCCTGCCGATACACCAAATGCACATTTATTAGGATTCATCTTCAATCCATGCCTCCTTGTGCACTCCAGTATTTTTCGCAGATCGGCTAAATGTGCTGTGATATCTCCAGACTTAATCACTACATCATCAATGTAGATCTCCACTAATGTGCCGATGTACTCATGAAAAATAAAGTTCATAGCCCTTTGATAAGTAGCACCGGCATTTTTCAAACCAAACGTCATGACTATCCACTCGAACAACCCCACATGTCCTGGACATCTGAAAGCAGTCTTGGGAATATCCTCCTCAGCCATGAATATTTGATTGTAACCTGCATTACCATCCATGAAGCTAATAATTTGATGTCCAGCCGCAGCATCAATCAACAAATCAGCAATCGGCATTGGATAGCCATCCATCGGTGTGGCTTTGTTGAGATTCCTGAAATCAATACAAACACGAAGTTTTCCATTTTTCTTATAAACAGGAACCACATTAGAGATCCACTCTGCGTATCGACATTGCCGAATAAACTTTGCTTCAATTAATTTAGTTATTTCGGCCTTAATGTCAGGAAGTACATTAGGGTTGCATCGGCGCGCTGGCTGCTGATGTGGCCGAAATCCAGATTTGATAGGTAACCGATGTTCAACTATCGATCGGTCTAACCCAGGCATCTCAGTATAATCCCAAGCAAAACAATCTTTATATTCTTTTAACAAATCTGTTATTCGCTGCTTACACTTAGAATCTAACTTAGCACTAATAAAAGTAGGCCTCGACCTATCACCATCACCGATATCTACTTCTACTAAATCATCTGCCGATGTGAACCCTTGACCTAATTTTCCATCATCGGCAAACCTATCCATTAAAACTCCTCTTCAGAACCGACTGCTTGGATCGGTGGAATTTCATAATCAGCAACTCTAAGGAACTCTTTTTCCCAAGCTTCTCCTGATATGCATTTAGTTCGCTCATAAGTATCTGATTCTGCCAATGCGATGATATAAGAAGAATCACCAGGGACAACTTCAATCTTATCTCCAATCCATTGTACGAGGCATTGATGCATTGTAGAAGGAACACAACAATTAGCATGAATCCAATCCCTCCCTAGAAGCAGATTATATGCACCCTTGCCGTTGATAACAAAGAACGTCGTCGGCAAGGTTTTGCTGCCGATGGTCAATTCAACGCATACTGCCCCTTTAGCCGGTGACACATTGCCTTCGAAATCTTTCAACATCATATCGGTTTTGGTCAAGTCTTGATCTCCCTTACCAAGTTTCCGATACATCACGTAAGGCATAATATTAATCGCAGCCCCTCCATCAATAAGTACCTTAGACACAGGCTGCCCATCAACTCTGCCCTTCACAAATAAAGCCTTAAGATGCTGTCTCTCGTCATCGGTAGGTTTCTCAAAAACAGCCATCATTGGATCTAACGTTAGCTGAGCTACTTGATCAGAGAAAACAACTTCTTCCTCATTATCAGATAGTGCCAGAAACTCCATCGGCAACATGAATACCATATTAACATCTGCCGATGGACCCTTATTTTTGTGTTTTACCTGCCACTGCTGATGACCAGACCTTTCATTGGAGGAATTTTCCTCCTGGTATAAATCCTCCTGACGCTCACGTTGCATCCTCCTTCTCTGTGTCTTTGTCAGACCCTCTGGGCACCATCGAGGAAACTTGGTTTTCCAAACCGGCTGATAACAAGTCCTAGTTAGTTCTACGCGACGTATATTAGGGTCCCTGTAGAATATCTCCTCATCGGGAACTCTTGCGTTTGCCATTTCCTCAAGCTCCTCTTGATTCCTTGGAAAATATCCAGCGCGTTTACCAAGCCTCTCATGTACACTAAGTCTGCCCCCCAGCCGATCATGCACTGATGCCCTGCCTCTGATTGGCTCGTTGATAGACAAACCCTGATTACTACGTTGAAACCTCCTTTCTGAATGATTGACTCTGTAATAACCATTACACTCAGGGCAATTTTCAACAGTTGGCAATTTAATACCTTCTTCCCAGCAATGGATGAAGAACGGACATCTCCAATGATCTTTATGTCGATTCCACTCTTCCTGACGTCTCATTTCTTGCTGTTGCCGATATCGGTCATTACGTTGACGCCAACCCTCCTGCTGCCTTCGATGAGTAATCACAATGCCAGGTCGAGGAGGTTTTTTGGAACTACTGCTTTCCCCTAGCAAACCCTTACTCTTTGCATCATCGGTAGTTATCCGATGTTGGGGGTCTACTGACGCGTTTTTCTCAGCAGCCTCTGACGTCAATACCTTGGTCTTTCCTTTGGCATCCAACATATTTGCCGGAAAAGGGTGTTGATCAATCTTCATCGGCTTCTGGGTCTTGGAAGTACCAAACTTAATTCTCCCAGATTCAATAGCCGATTGTAACTGTTGCCTGAATACCTTGCACTCATTTGTACTGTGTGAAGTTGCATTGTGCCATTTGCAGTACAAAATCTTCTTCAACTCTTCTGCCGATGGGATCACGTGATTAGGTGACAGCTTAATTTGGCCCTCTTGAAGCAGAAGATCAAATATTTTATCGGCCTTGGTGATATCAAAAGTAAACTTTTCTGGCTCTTTTTGACCAAAGGGACATGATATCGGCTTTTTATTCTTAACCCACTCAGCTAAGCCGATAACTGGTTCTTCATCAGAGTCAGAATCTCCTACTTCTTCAACAAATGATACCTTTTTACTCCAGTTCTTTTTAGGTTCAAAAACCCTAGTATCTTGATCAGAGATCCTTTGCACAAGATGACTGAGGCTTTCAAACTCCTGAGAAGCATATCTGTCCTTAAGATGTGGCAATAACCCTTGGAAAGCCAAATCGGCAAGCTGCCGATCATCCAGCACCAGGCTGTAGCACTTATTTTTTACATCTCGTAGCCTTTGTACAAAGCTCTCTACCGATTCATCATTACGCTGTCTTAATTTTACTAAATCGGTAAGCTTCTTTTCATGGATTCCAGCAAAGAAATATTTGTGGAATTGTTTTTCTAGATCAACCCAGGTAATAATAGAATTTGGTGGCAATGAAATGAACCATGTAAATGCTGATCCAGACAAAGATGATGAAAATAATCGAACTCTTAATTCATCTCTGTTAGCTGCCTCTCCACATTGAATAATGAAGCGATTGACATGTTCCATTGTCGATGTATCATCTTGCCCAGAGAATTTAGTGAAATCCGGTACCTTGTACCGATTTGGGAGAGGAATTAAATCGTATGCAGGAGGGTATGGGGTCCGATAAGAATAAGTATTGACCTTGGGCTTTATCCCAAACTGATCCTTCATAATCTCTGCTATCTTATCGGCCCAAAAAGCATCAGCCTCCTGCTGACGAACTGGTTGAATTTCTACAGGAGGTGCCTGCTGACATCCTTCCACATATCTTTGTGGCCCACGATCTCCAGCAATCGGCATATTTGCCGCTACTTGTGGTCCATTAACCTGTTGGAAAGGATTCATCGGCTGGGCTACCGATGCTTGATTCTGGAAACCAGCTTGCACATGACCTTGTTGAATCCCTGCAACCTGCTGATTCCGCTGAACTGTATGTTGAACAGGTAACTGTCCTGACCAATCATTATTAGAACTCATCGGCACAAAACTTACCGATGGCTGGTAATTTGCTGATATTGTTGGATAACTATAACTGGTTTGAAGCATGAACTGAACCCCAGTTTGACTCATAGCAGGGGCTTTCTGCTGCATCGGCAGTACGCTCGCCGATGGACTTGAATTGAATGTTTGAATCATAGGCATCTGGAAACCTCCTGGAGTTGGTTGTACAGAAGTAGTTGCGGCATATTGAGGCACTTGAGCCATCGGCGAAACGGCCGATGATATAGGCGTTCTTCCTGCTGCATCAAATACTTGAGGTAATCTAGAATTGAAAGCAGATGACTCTGGAGGCATGCCATATCCCCACCAATTAGTAGGAATCTGGTTATTCTGAGACACAGGGCCTGACATAGCTGATGCCGATAGATCTGTATTAAGCTGAACTCGCCCTCCTGGTAACACCTGATCTGATTGTATCGGTGTAGATTGTATATTAGGTGAACCTGCCAATACTGGAGGGGAAGTAACTTCTGTACCCACAACGGCCGAAGGAGCCGATGGAGTTTTGACAGATGCCAGCTCTGGTTGATGATAGGCAGGCCCAACGTAATGTGGTGCCGCTTGTCCTTCTTTGAGAGTTCGAACCACAGCATTATGAACAGTATTGGACAGCACATTGGAATGATTAATCAAAGCATGATTTACTGCAGAATTAACCATCTCTTGAAGTTTACCAGGATTGGAGTCAAAGGTAACCTGCCGAGGCAACGGCAAATCTTGCTTCTGGATGACTTGTCCACTCTTGTTCAAGCTAAACGATCTCAGACAAAGCTGCTTGTATTCTTCTACAGCCTTTTCCATAGCCTGCCTCTGTTCTTCCTTGAGATCTTCTTCTGATACTGCGATAATGTTCCCTGGATCGATCTCGGAGTTGAACATATTGGTTGAAGTGTCCCACTGGGCGTGCCAAAAGATGTGTTGATGCAAAAGTGATCTGCAAACACAAAGGGCTAATACCCGAATCGATATCCAAAGCGTGCCAGTCGATTTGACCTGTTAATCGACAAGGATGAAGAAACGAACACTTTGGTCCTGACAACAGCGATACGCCCGGAAGCCACGGCCAAGAGGTGTTCACGCGGAACTCGAGAATCGCCGAAGATCGCACTGAAGCGATGCAGCTCGCCGAATCAATGAGAACTCGTAAAAAGAAAAATATGCAAATTGACGAAGTCGCCGAAAAGTAGATGCAAGTAGAAGTAAAAGTTGGTTTTGATATTGATTGATGTGTTTTTTTTTACATTGCCCTTTACTCCATATTTATACCCTGATCTAAAGAGACACAACCAAACACAACTAGGACACTAATCCCGTATCTAAGGAAACACGTGACTCTTACACGAATCATAACCTAACAAATACAAAAAAGGAAACCAACTCCTATCTATTTCCCTGTCCGCCTTAATTACGATGGAAATCTCACTGTCCTCCTTCTCATCGGCATACTCCCTATTTCATCGGCAGTAGGCTTCAAGTCTTCCTTCATCGGCATACTCCCTGCTTCATCGGCAGTAGTCTTCAAGTCTTCCTTCATCGGCATACTCCCTGTTTCATCGGCAGTAGTCTTTAAGTCTTCCTTCATCGGCATACTCCCTGTTTCATCGGCAGTAGTCTTTAAGTCTTCCTTCATCGGCATCGACAACAACTCCTCCAACCTCATCGGCAACGCCCGAGTCCAAATCAACCTTTCCATCGATCATCACCAACTATCGGCAACCATTTTTACAAACTGGCTTTCATTGGCTATCGAAGTATTCAATAACTTTCCCCTTGCCGATTGGTCCACTCCGATTATTCTGACATGTGCAAAAAACGGTGTCAACAGGAGATTTTTCTAAAAAATCCCTTATCATAGTCCACAAAGCAGCGTTTGTTTCGGTGAAATCTTGCAATTCCGTCGAAGATGTCTTGGTCCACCCGTCTTCCGAAACGAGCTAGATAAGGCAGGAGTGGCACACAGGAAGTTAGGCTGGACGGCTTAGATCATGTTAGTATCAATTACATCGCTTACCCACATCGTTAAGGTACACTGGTGGCCGTGACACCGGGGGACTGCCGATGCAGATTTGAGGGCAAATTTAAGACCTTGTGATCTTTGCCTTCTGGACATGGAATCGAGCTAGGTTTTTTTTCATGGCTGTAGAATTATAGGCCTCACCCTAGAGAACCTAAATTGGCAAAAGTGGGCCCCTAGAGATTTTTCTAAAAAATCCCTTGTCATAGTCCACGAAGCAGCGTTTGTTTCGGTGAAATCTTGCAATTCCATCAAAGATGTCTTAGTCCACCCATCTTCCGAAACGAGCTGGGTAAGGCAGGAGTGGCACACAGGAAGTTAGGCTGGACAGCTTAGATCATGTTAGTATCAATTACATCGCTTACCCACGTCGTTAAGGTACACTGGTGGCCACGACACCGGGGGACTACCGATGCAGATTTGAGGGCAAATTTAAGACCTTGAGATCTTTGCCTTCCGGACATGGAATCGAGCTAGGTTTTTTTTCACGGCTGCAGAATTACAGGCCTCACCCTATTGTACCTGAATTGGCAAAAGTGGGCCCCTAGAGATTTTTCTAAAAAATCCCTTATCATAGTCCACGAAGCAGCGTTTGTTTTAGTGAAATCTTGCAATTCCGTCGAAGATGTCTTGGTCCACCCGTCTTCCGAAACGAGCTGGGTAAGGCAGGAGTGGCACACAGGAAGTTAGGCTAGACGGCTTAGATCATGTTAGTATCAAATACATCGCTTACCCATGTTGTTAAGGTACACTGGTGACCACGACACCGGGGGACTGCCGATGCAGATTTGAGATCAATTTTAAGACCTTGAGATCTTTGCCTTCCGGACATGGAATCGAGCTAGGTTTTTTTTCACGGCTGCAGAATTACAGGCCTCACCCTAGAGAACCTGAATTGGCAAAAGTGGGCCCATAGAGATTTTTCTAAAAAATCCCTTATCATAGTCCACAAAGCAGCATTTGTTTCGCTGAAATCTTGCAATTCCGTTGAAGATGTCTTGGTCCACCCGTCTTCCGAAACGAGCTGGGTAAGGTAGGAGTGGCACACAAGAAGTTAGGCTGGACAGCTTAGATCATGTTAGTATCAATTACATTGCTTACCCACGTCGTTAAGGTACACTGGTGGCCGCGACACTGGGG